>NC_041399.2:116393186-116443186 GCF_900747795.2 Erpetoichthys calabaricus | reverse complement strand
ACCACTCGGAGTATTTATATCACTGTATCTGAGTGGGGAATCACAGCAGCAGCTGATTGGAAAGAGAATTATCAGGAATACAGCATGAAGCAGACGCTGCCTCAGCCACGGCAAAACGCTTCAAAGCCTTTCCTGTATCAAGTCGCAGTTCAAAAAAAGTTTCATCCCAAGAACTATAAATGCACTCAATCAGTCCATCAAGTGCTCCTTGTAGAACTGTTTACTTATAAGTACAATTACCTCACTGTAAACTTGCACTACAGTTATAATATTGCACAACCTGAGCCACTTTATAAAGCGCGTATTTACATATGATGACGATATCATTTTTAAGATTAAATACAGCAAAATATGTTGATTATACAGATAAAACTAACTTCATTTACATAATCTGTATTGTTAATAATTAAACATGTGAGGACACAGTGCCGCAGCGCTAGCTAGTTCAGGGATTGTTCCTGCTTTGCGTTGTATTCTTGCTGGTGCTGACATGACACTGGAAGGATAGACGGATAGAATAATTAAACATGTACTACGAAGATACAGTATTTCAATGTTCCTTAAAAGTTTTGAAGAATCTGTGTTTTAAGCTTACAGATGGCTTAATGTCTATTACAGAGCTGATTGTGTGGCGATTGGGTATTTGGAGAAAGAAAAGTAAGGACAGGAATTGGAGGTTAGTACGTTTGAAAGAGACAGTACTTTTGTAATAAATTATTTCATCGAAGGTCGCGCATGGCGCAGCAAGCCTCTTGCGTTAGACATGAACAAGCACTGCGCCACCGTGTTCCCATGTTTAATAACATGCTTTCATTCCTATCATCATGAAAGTGTTATCACGTATACATCTCAGTATTTTAATTATTCAGAGAGCTGTAATATTACGAATGTAATGGATTCTGTGTCCTGTCGGAGAAAGAGAAAGCCCGTTTAAGAAGCACATAGTGATTCACACACAGAGCACATAGAAGATCAAATACAGAACAAAGCATTTAACGTGCTACTTTAGTTACGATGGGATTTGAGAAACTAGTAAATTAAACGATTTTAAGATGAACTTTGATGTTCTAGTTTAATGGCAAAATAAACTACGTGATTAAAGTGGAAATTTCGAGATTTAAGTTGACATTTCGTGTTTTTTTTCCCACTGTGTGCCTATTTTTTGTCTGTACCCTAATAAGCTTTCATATGACACTCAGACGGTGGGCTATGACTCACCTTTTCATGGCAACTTTGATATGTGACTTCTTTTTTTTATTTCGGGCACTGTGCGACTTTGTGAACTTGAGCTTTCGAGTTTCTCCGACACTCTGTCACTTGATCAACTTTCTTTTGTTGTTTATATCACTGTTTAAACCAACAAATAGTACATTTTTCCTTTGCCTCCACTTGGTATTCGTGGAAATTCTTATATTTTCCCCCGTGCTTTTCCCATTGTCTTTTCACAGAAGGCTGAGCTTAAGGGCAATTTATATTGATTTGCATATTCAAAGAGGCATAATTCTGGGAGGAGTTGGGGCGGGACAGAAGGAGCGTGCATGTGCGTTACTTTTCACGCTGATCGGGATTTATGTAGCGGAAGAACGTGAAAGTTTGCGTACGTACAGATTCCTGCATCTGGATTTTTCTGTGCGTACGCAGATTCCCGCTTTTGTGCTTACGCCATGTTATAGTGTGAGTTCTACGCACGGCATTATACATGAGGCCCCTGGAGTGGATGAATCAGAGTTTAGATCATAATACAATAGCGATTTTGTGTATGGCCTCAAAAAGGGCTTTTCACTCATGACCCCAATGCAACCTGACAGAGCTTAAGCAATTTTGCAAAGAATAAGGAAAAACTTCAGTGTCCAGATGTACAAAAATGGCATACATCTGTCACACACAGACTCAAGGCTATAATTGCTGCCAAATCTGTGTCTACTAAATATGGACTTAAGGAGGTGGGGTTTGATAAATACTTATGCAAACAATTATTTTGTGCTTAATACTTATAATTAATTTAGATCACTTTGCAAAAATAATTTTCTTATTGAAATGAAGAAGCCTCCCCTGTTCTACAAATTAGATGTAAAACTAAAATTAACACAAAAATGATAACACAAAATACAATAATATTATGGTCTATATAGAATGATAGGTGCTCCTAACTGAAACAGAGAAACTATAAAGCACTTTACTTTTTCTGAGTTGCTATGTTTTAATGCAGCAATAGAAAGTCAGATCTCTGTGTATAAAAATGAGGCCCTGACACTATCCTGACTAAAGTATGCCAAGAGCATAGGCCCGAAAAAATGAGCAGTCAAGGAATACCTTCCTTCACCAAATCTTTGTGGCCAGACACAAGCTACTGCCTAAAGAACTTTCTCTTCATTAGAGCAAGAAAACAAAACAACAAAAGCTATAAACTACTCAAACTGCAAATTTGACTACCTTAGATATTTTAAATGGGATATCTAAAACCAAACAAAGCAAGAAAAACAAATGTGGAGAAAAAATAAAAAGAACAGGGAAAACTTAACCTAACTGGCTCACAAACAAAAAATTTTCCACCTGCATTCATTGACTTTTCAAGCATAATAATATTTATAAAATGAACTATTTCAGAGCCTAGTGGGATGATGTGGGTTCAACTCCATGCTCCCATCTAGGCTTTTTGGGAGCTTTCGAACCCGACACCATCGGTATTGTCACCAATGTGCTAGACAGTGAACACATCAACAATTAAGCAAGGGGAAGGTGCAAAAAGTCATTTTCCAACCTGCTAACAGTGTCCAAATAAATAAGTGCAGTATAGTTCTTAAATAAATAATCCGTTAAAACAGGTGAACTGTGGAGCTTAAAATCCAATAAATACATCCTATTAAAACAAGGTTAAAAGATAATGGCTGGAAGCAGTCTTGTCTTAAAACTCCAGTGCTTTCTTCTTTCTACTAGCGGCACCTCTGCTTCTCCCATACGGGCCCTGCAACAGGGTAGTCGCCCTACCAGCAAATGCAGCTCCCTCCTATTCTGGTCCGGTAGCCTTCCTATCCGTGGCTACGTAAGGCTCTAGCCAGACCGAGACTTGGGTTCCCTCCCCAGCGGCCAGGGCGCTCACGCTGTGGCTCAATGCACCCAAAGCCTCCTCAACTGTTGCTCCCTTCAACGGCAAGTCATCTCCTCTGCCGGTCACTCCAGCTCTTCAAAACTGCTCAGCTGGAGTGACTGCTTCAATCTGGCCTTTTCAATTTGAGCTGTGGACCTGCTATACTATACCTAGTTTCCTAAAAAAAAAAAATAGTATACACACAGTCAAATTACACATATTATCTATACTAATAAAAGGCAAAGCCCTCACTGACTGACTGACTGACTGACTCATCACTAATTCTCCAACTTCCCGTGTAGGTAGAAGGCTGAAATTTGGCAGGCTCATTCCTTACAGCTTACTTACAAAAGTTAGGCAGGTTTCATTACGAAATTCTACGCGTAATGGTCATAACTGGAACCTGTTTTTTATCCATATACTCTAATAGAGGAGGCGGAGTCACGTATCGCATCATCACGTATTACGCCTCCTACGTAATCACGTGAAGTGAAAACAAGGAAGAGATTTACAGCATGAGTCAAACACGGGAACGAAGGTAAATGACATTAATTGTTGAGTGTCTTTTAATACTGTGTAATTGTTGAGTGTCTTTTAATACTTTGTAAGCATACATATTAACAGATGTGCAGTTAAACATCTGCATTTACGGGGTGATTTCTCAGGCTTAAAGCTCGAAGTGATCACTCGAGTGAAGGCAGCTTCACAACAAAAACAGATCCTTAACAAACTGTTATTGGTATATTTTCCCTCAATTTTAAAAGGTTTTCTTTTCTTCTTAATAAAAATTTAAAAGCAGAACTTCGCCGGTGCAAACCGCGGGGATTTGAGCGACTGACGCATACAGACATATTCATGAGTGCAGGTACTTCGGAAAGAAAGCACCGTGTAAACCTAAAGTTTAAATTAAGTTCATAGACCTACAAAACGTTGCCATTGATTTCAGGCAAGATTGCTTTTCTCCTGTACAACTATACGTTGCATTCTCAAGAGTGTGCTTGCACGGCTTGGTCATATTACAACCGGAGTGCTGAACTGACAACGTGATATACAAACAGAACAATCGTAAAAACAGGATTAAATAAAAAGGCTGCTTCCGTTGGCAAAGCAACGAAAAAGGAAGACCTTATATGATGTTCGTTTATAAAACAGCGGAGAGGCTGTGTGAAGTCAGCTTCACAAAAAAACAGATCATTAACAAACTGTTATTGGTAGATTTTCACTCAATTTAAAAAGGTTTTCTTCTTAATAAAAATTTAAAAGCAGTACTTCGCCGCTGCAAAGCACGGTGATGGACGGATGGATGGATGGATGGATGGATAGATAGATAGGTATGTATGTATGTAGATATGTATATATGTGTATATATATGTAGATATGTAAAATATATATATATATATATATATATATATATATATATATATATATATATATATATATATATATGTGTATGTATGTATGTGTATATATATGTTGATATATGTATATATATGTGGATGTGTATATGTATGTAGATATGTATATATAAGTATATATGTTTATGTATATATATGTTTACATAACCTCTTTAACACACTACTTCTCCACTGTGAAGCGCGGGTATTTTGCTATATATATATATACAGGTACTCGTCGACATACGATCTATGCAAGTTACGACTGTTCGACTTTACGACGCGTTTGACTGTTTCCCCCGCCAGCTGTTGGCAGCGCCAGTTTCCTGCACTCTCAAGTCTCGCTATGCAGCAGTAAAAATATACGCAGCAGTGTTGCCCCACGTGTGTTTGTGTCTTGTTGTTTTGGCAATTTTCGATAATAATATAACCCTAACATATAACCCTATAATATTAACACTAATAGCAGCTTTCTACTCAAAATGGCAAACTTGAGAAGCTGCCAGCATCAAACCCAGAAGCTCTTGATTGGGCAGTTCTTAGGATTGCACTACGCAAGCAGTCGCATCAACTGCTTACCGCAACCTGCTTTCTTTTTTCTTCTTGAATAAAAGCGCACTTGTTCTGTTATACTTGTACTTGTGAAAGTGTTTATTTGATATTTGGACTTCAGGCTTCACACCAGTCATTCTCAGTCACACACACCACTCACATCCACATTTATCCCAGTCTCGTTCGTGCACAAGTTTTATATACAATCATCACATTCAAATGTTAACAGTTCCCACACACAACTGCTGACTCCCAATCAAGAGCTTCTGGGTTCGATGCTAGCAGCTTCTCGAGTTTACCGCTTTGAGTAGAGAGCTGCTGTTATTGTTAATATTATACAATAAAAACATACATTTGATTTACGTCTGTAACAACCGCTGTAAATTTATAGTGCTTGTCAAAGTTGGCGTTCACGCTCGCCCCGATCTGACACTGCTCTTTTCAAATAAAGATGCGCTATAACAGAGGTGAACTCAGATCAGAGAAAACAGAAGCCCTCCCCGCAAGAAATGTCGACTCACAGTGTATGAATGGCGTATGGAAGAAGTGTGTTAAGCGTTATGTAAATACTTTTGCTGGATTTAACAGTGAACAAGAACTTGATGAGATTCGTGAAGAAATAGTGAAACTGTCAAAAGACCTTTCATTGGAATGTGAAATGGAAGATGTCGAGGAGTTGCTAGACCGGGAATCAGGTGAACTTATGAATGAAGAGCTGATAGAATTGGAAGAAGAAAGAGTGGCGGAAGAAGAAACAAGAGAATTGGAGTAAGACGAAGAGGAGGAGGTGCCACAAAGAATGTTCACCACAAAGGGATTGTCAGAAGATTTATCTCTACTGAAAAAACTCCTCGCTCATTTTGAAAAAATGGACCCAAATATTGAACGATTTGCGAGGATTGAACGGATGGCACGCAACACATTTCGTCCTTATTGCGAAATTTATGAAGAGAAAAAAAAAACAAACAATTCAGACGAAGCTCACTATGTTTATGAAAAGAGCAACTCCTCCCATCACCCCGTCCGCAGCCTCGCCTGATCTGATGAAGGCGATATCGACAACCCGCAGCCAAGCACCAGTGGTGCCAGGAATTAAATGTACAGTACAGTATTTCTTGTTTTGTACGTTTTCCACATATTAAACAAATTGTACTGTAGTATGCTGTGTTTGTCTTAGAAAATAAGAAAATGTTGATAAAATATTACTTTAAGATGATTACAATATTATTACCCAGTCTGATATTCTTACCTTAAATTAACATAGGCCGACTTACGTCCAGATCAACTTACAACCAGTCAGTCGGAACCAATCGCGGTCGTAAGTCGACAAGTACCTGTATATTTATATATATATATATATATATATATATATATATATGTAGATATATATATATATATATATATACATATACAAATTTACATATGTATGTATGTATATGTGGATGTGTATATGTATAAATATGTATATGTAGATGTGTATATATATGTATATATGTTTATGTATATATATGGTTACATAACCTCTTTAACACACTACTTCTCCGCTGCGAAGCGCGGGTATTTTGCTATTATATATATACAGTAGATCGTGTGTGTGTGTCTCTCTCTCTCGCGTGCGTGCATGCGTGTGTCTCTCTCTTGTGTGTGTGTGTGTGTGTATTCACACACAAAACACAAACACTGTGTAGAACTGTAGTGAGCAGAAAACTCTCTCAGAATACAGAACATGTTGAACCTTGGGGCACTTGTGCTACAACACAGCATACAAGTAAGACAATGTCTAGTTCCACTCCTCCCAACCAAGAACAAAAAGCTGAGGCTGCACTGGGCACAGGCTCACCAAAACTGGAATGCTAAAGACTGAATTTCCCATTGGGATTAATAAAGTATCTATCTATCTATCTATCTATCTATCTATCTATCTAGAAAAACATAGTGTGGTCTGAATAATCTCCATTTCTAATGAGGCGCACAAATGGTGGAATCCGAATTTGGCACCAACAGCATGAATCCACACACCCCCCACCTGCCTTGTGTTAACTGTTCAGGATGGAGGTGGTGTAATGATGTAGGGCATGTATACTTGGCATATATTGGGCCAGTTAATACCAATCAATCATTGCTTGAATGGCAAAGTCTGAGTATTGTTGTTATGCATGTGCATCCCTTCATGGCCTCCATTTACCCATTACATTAATTGCTACTTCCAGGATAATGCACCATCATGAAGCAAAAGTCGTCTCAAACAGTTTTCATGAACATGACATTGAGATCAAAGTTCGTATGCAGCTTTCCCTTGAACCGGAACTGAAACCAATAGAACATTTTGCAATGTGGTAGAATAGAAGCATCAATGTGCAGCTGACTAAACTGCAAAAATTTCAGGATGCATGTCAATATGAATCTCAGAAGAATTTTTCCAACATTTTGTGGAATCAATGCCATGAACAATTGAGGCTTTATTGAGTGTGAAATAAGTCTCTACCCAGTATTAGTATTCCCAATAATTTGCTCAGTGAATGTACTGTATACTGTATACAAATAATTACACACACAAACATGCATAAAATATATTTAATTTATATATTTTATTTATAGTTCAAAAATGGAAAAAATATTGTACATTGCAATGTGGTTTAAAAATAGCTCACATTTAAAAGCATATAAATGAGAGCAAAATGCTCTAAGACAGACAGTTGTTTTCTTTTTTTTAGAATACATCATTTATTATTTTGAAAATACCAGTAGCAAACAAGGCCGATATCTCCATTCTACCTTAAAAACTTCATGAAAAATCTAGTCTACCTTCTGCAAAATATTAATCCCTGCAGACTGAATAAAAAGCATGCCAAGTGTTCAACAGAAATCCAGATAAACAGATACTCTCTAATGCACTAAAACTGAAATATCATGATGGCAGTGGAGGAAGACAGGTTTTATATTCCACTACAATCACAGAGTAAGACAATTATCACACCTACACATTCAAGCTTGGCTAGAAACAAGCAACAGCAGAACGCCCTGATTTGCATGCATTTTCAAATATAAATGAAATTACCTGTTTCCAAGGCAACCCAAATCACTCATCTGTCTATTAGGCAACAAATACATCAGGGAGACAAGAAATGTATTGAATACAACAGCACTTGATATGCTGAGTAAATTCATGTAAAGGGCAGCTAGCTGTAGTTCTGTTTAAAAATATTAGGAATCAAACAACTTTGTTATTCATTGTATTAATTGCTGTTTAGATTACACTGCTTTAGAGTTTGTTGCATCGACATAAATTTGGTATTTTTAAGAAATTGTCAATATCTGGTGTAGGTATACTTGGTCTCTTTATGAATTGATCAAAATTCCCTATTTTACAATAGTTACAAGAAAAAGGCAATTATTTCTTATTAAGAAGCAAATAAATATGAACCATTGTGTGCAAAATTAGAGAATACGATTTGCTTTCTCTAACTGGCTATCCATCCTTGCCAAAAGCAATAAATAAAGGAAATAATAAGGAAATGAATGGAACCAAAAGTATTCCTCTATGGAGGTACATAGTATAGGTCATTTTAACGCTGATCAAAACTTAGCAATGGCAATGGCAAATGTACTAAACCTACAAGATGAATTTTAAAAGACCTCTGGGCTCATAATTGATATGAATACTCAACCATAATGAAAAATTAAGTTACTTGTATGCTAAATTACATTGCAGCACTTTCCACTTTCTGTTGATCATCAGAAAACAGAATTAACTACTTGCACATTGCCTGGAATGGACTGGAAGAGATGTTGAATGTGTGTTTGTGGAATGGCATGCCATATAGCCTCTACTCATACCCAAAGTTCATTGATGGTAACTGCTTTTGGTGTCTGGTAAGCTGGTCGTTGTCCAACCATGTCCCAGATGTTCTCAGTGAGGAACAAATCTGATGAGAATATGTGGGCCATGGAAGACGTGACCTGTTGGAATATGGTGCCAGGGAACTGCTGCTGAAGGGTGAAAAATCAGCCTCCAACACCCCTGTAATGCATCATTGGCTGGTCAAGATACTGACAATGTGAATGAGATGGGAACATGAATGGAACCCAGTGGTACTCCCGCACCATAAAACTGGTGTTGGGCCCATATGGTGCTGCAAAATGACTGCCTCCAAACACCTTTCGCCACATTGCCTCTCTACACAGATTCATCCATCATGGTGCACTAAGCTGAACCAGGGCTTATTCGAAAACACAACTCAATATCAGTCATCCTGCAATTGGTGGCATTCTTGGCACCATTATTGTTGCTGACACCTGTGGTTGAGAGTTAAGGGTATCCACAATGACCAATCCATCCTGCAAGCTTTGGACCAATATGACACATTTTTCCTTGTGTTTTACAGTAACTTTAATGGCTAGCAGCATATTAACAAACCTTTCTTCAAATGCAATAACTGAATTGTAAGTTCATTTATATGGAAGACAAAGCATGACATATTATATGGGCAATACTGCTGGCCTAAAATATTTGTATTTAGAATTAATGAAAAGAATCAGGTGGCAATGGAAAAGCACCTGATATTTTAGTCTTGGAAAGAAAATTCCCCTCTATATGCCTTGCTTTGCGCCAGTCACCAATAATTATCATCAATGTACTTATAAACCAGTTGCAATATTTGCATTAAATAATGAAGCAGTGGAAGAAACACTCTAAGGTAGAAATGTTTTTTCTGCAGCTCAAGTACAGGAAAATTTTACATTCCATCCCTCCTTTAAAGTGTTTAAGTTACTGAAGTTAAGTATTTGGACCTTCAGAGTGCTTTATACAGACAATGGTTTTGCAACCACTGATCACTTCAACACATTATTTTTCCAAGTTAAAAAACTTTACTAAATGGAACCTGCTTACTTTCAATAATCATTGTCCCTTCCATCAGCATCTACACATTCATTTTTGGCAAATAATGAACAGAATATTTGTAGTATTTTTAGCCATCTTTTCTCTTATTATAATTAATCTACTATACACTGGTTATGGCTGATAAATGTAAGCATGTGGTATTAGAATTGTCACAAAAAAACTGAACTTTGCTGTTTTCTAAATGTTTAATAAGTACTTTAAGTACTGCTTCAATTTACAGAGTAGGAAGAACAACAGTGAATGATATAAAGCATGATGTAAACAAAATTGAAAAATGTATTGAAAATGGAAACCACCAACAGTAATTTTAATGTATTAATGTTAATCTTCTCCTTTACTTTTCTTTTTAAATTCTGTTATATTATGTTTTGTTAATATACACAATTGTGACGTGCAGGTAGCTTGTGATGTGCTGTTGGAAAGCAGAAAGTGTGTATTGAATGCTGTAACTAATGGGACAGGGTGAAAGGTTTCTGTCTGTTAGGAAGTGAGTGACAAGAGAAGTTAGGAGAAAAAGTAAGGTGAGGCGGATGGAAGTTTTGAGTAGATTCAGGAGACAATAAGCAGGAGTGTTTGCAGTATAGAGAAAAAAAGGAATGAGTTTTAGGAGATAAACTGATTGGTTGAGAAAGCAGAGGTGTGCTCTGTAACCCAGATAATGTAATATAAGACAGGACGCTGTTTGTTAAGTAAAATGCAGAAAGCTCCAGTACCTCCGAGTTTTGCTTCCTTATTACGCTGGTCGCTACAACATTATACAAGTTAAAAAATTTTGTTAATTCTTTATTATATTTTGCGTTGTAAATAAATATGACTATTCGCTAATCTATAGTATATCATTTTTAACACTAGAATCCCTGAAGCCTATGAAAAAACTTGTAATCCCGGCAAACCTTAAATCCCTTCACACCTCTCCATCAGTGTCTTTTGTTTTGTAAATGTGTCAATCAGCACAAGCAGCAAGCGGCCTGCTATTCCATCCCCCCAAGACCCCCAATGGATCTCAACTCGGGCAATAAGTTCTCTGAGCTCAAGCCAGGGCTCCTTATCTGCTTGTGAGGTGCCTGGAGTTGTACAGGATAAATAACAGTATATCACTATTTGGAATGCATGCATTTCATGTGTGTTTCATGTCTACAAAGATCTGGGTAAGTGTAGGACGAAAGGAAATGCCAGGGAAGAAATGCTGAACATATACCTAAAGCAGAAACTTTTTCCATGGACTTTAGTCCAAAATATCAAATAAACATGTGCACTTTTATTCAAGAATGTTCAGTTTTGTTCTCTCAGTGATGTTCATGTGGTATAACGAATTTGTCTCTCCCTCTCCGAGTTGATGGCATTTATCTCCATTCTTTTCACAAGAGCAGCGCTGTGGCTGATGCCTGCTCAGAACTATTTGTTGTACCAGCAATCAAAGATACGATGTCCTATGACCACTATCAGACTGGACAAAGGCAGGACTGTAACAACAGACAGCTTCTTCACAGCACTATCGCTGGCTAATAGACTACAATGCAACTCTGCTTAGCCCCATAAAGTAAAATGGGACTTCCACCTGCAGCTAAAGTCATTTCAGTATACAAGCAATTTGCCATGCTGCTGTTTAGATCTGGCAGTGCCATGATGATGGTGTATGCACCCAAAAAGAAGAAGCCTTTGATTGCAGTCTATACCTGCTGGTGTAAAGTTTTGCTACCTGTAAAAGATTTCATTATATCATTGAATAAGGGGGGTTTTGGGGGGTGGAATTGATGGGATAGCAGGCTGCTTGCGCTGACTGACACATTTACTAAACAAAAGACACTGATGGAGAGGTGTGAAGGAATTTAAAGTGGGCCGGGATTATGAGTTTTTTTCGTAGGCTTCAGGGATTCTAGTGTTAAAGTAGCTGTTTTGTTATCTGTATTTTCTCTTATTCGTCATGGCCTTGGTCCCGACCCCTGATGGATAATCGAGGTTTTACTGCATAAATTTCACAATACTGTGTAACTATGCCTAACTTGATCAGTAAAATTAACATTGTATGCATACTCAAAAAAAAAAATTCACCAAAGAGGCAGGAAAAAAGTAAAAATTGAACTATAAAAGAATTAAATTCTGTGGCACTGCTCTGGGTCTACAAGATTTAAGATGCTAAGTCAAAAACAAAGAAAAACTTCTGTTCATTTTTAAAAATGGCATGTGTACTGTTGTCCTGCGGTGGGTTGGCACCCTGCCCAGGATTGTTTCCTGCCTTGTGCCCTGTGTTGGCTGGGATTGGCTCCAGCAGACCCCCGTGACCCTGTTCGGATTCAGCGGGTTGGAACATGGATGGATGGATGGATGTGTACTGTTGTTTATTTGTATCTAATGGCACTCAAGGCAATAATACCACAGATTGCTCTCTTTCTTAGAAATGATTTATTCACTAAGGACTTGTAGAATTGTAGACACCAAACCTTAGGAACAAAAATATCCCATACTTAGAGAATAAAAGGTAAGGAATAGAAAAGAGCACTTCAAGTTACTGATCATGACAGCTCCTTACAAGATTTGGCTGATCACATAAACCTGTTCTTAATATTCATTCAAGGCTCCCACAAATTTAAAAGACAACTTTTTTCATTTTGACTGAAGAATAATATCTCTGTTTTTTGCTATGAATCTTTTTAAGTGCTGCTGGGGTTCTCTGGAGTGGAGACAAAATTGAATTCAACATTGTGCAATGTCAGAATGATTTCTCTAGGTTTATTCAATGTGCTTTGAAAATATTCTGAAACACTGCTAGCTTTTCTTTAAAACTTCTCTGCAGTTGAGTAAAACAAAAGCATGTGGGTGTCTAATACTAGTCAAAGATCTTTTTCAATCTGTACAGGTGCGTAAGCCTGCCTTTGTTTTATTGGCATTCAACCAAAAGAAAAAAAAAATAATAAATTTTTTTCCTTCAAAACAAAATAATAAATGTCACGTCCCAGGTGGCATTTTATGTCCAGTACAGAAAAAATATTTTATTGTGCAGCAATAGCAAAAATTTTAGATGGCAGTATTAGGTGCTGAAAAGCATTCATGAACAGATTTTTGTGCTGATCACATACTGAAACATTTATACAGTTAATGCAAAATCATTCAAATATAGTAGCTGTCATTAAAATTGTCACAGTGAGTCTTACAGCACAGTTGAATAGATCACCATCACATAAAAGGAAGTCACTGTCAATTTAACTACCAAAACAAACAAATGCCGGATGTCCTCTTAGAAGGAATAAGGCCTCTGGAGGATCGAGGCTTTATATGTTTTCATGCATACTAAGAATTTATTTTCATAGTCTTAGTGGTCTCTAACTTTGCTGTACGTACATCACTTTCTTTCAGTTCTAACCAGCATTTATTCTTTCTATAAAGCTGAATACATGTTGATCAATGACTTATAAAGTAAAACCTGACAATGGATTCCTTTGCCTCTTTCACGTGGTGCACGTTTTCCCAATATTTTGATGTAAAAGTAGTACATAAATGCTATTTTTTTTTAAAATATATTAAATGAAAGAAACACAATGATTAATCCTTTATCCAACCTTTCTTACTACCTGCAAACCTATCACACTGAACACAGGTAACCCACAGGGCTGTCTTTTAAACCACACCTTTATTCATTTTATATGTAGAACTGCATATTGCATGTTGCTTCCATTAGAAGAATTATTTGTTTACAGAGGACATCACTCTAGAGAGGTTCATTTTTAAATGAGGAGGATTTGTATTGAGGAATCAAACAACAAACCCTGGCAAGGGGTGTATCTTAACCAGGAAGTGAACATCGATACAACAAAACAACTGGTAGTGCAGATTACACAGGAGAAAGAGAACAGTGTTATATTTATACATGAATGACCAGGCTGCAGCAATTTGAAAGCTGCAAGTTCCCAAAGTCTAAAATATCTACATTCTGAAAATGAAGATCAGAATCCACTCTGATTAAGAAAGCTGACAAGAAGCTGCTCATTCTCATACACTTAACACTAGAATTACCAGAGTCTATGAAAAAACTCGTAGATCCGGCCAACCTTAAAACCGTTCTCACCTCTCTTTTGTCTTCTACATGTGCTGATTAAGATGAGCAGCAAAAAGGCGGCTATTCCATCCCCCACCATCGCAAAACGTTCACCAAGTTTTCCCAGCTCATGCCTTGTTTGATTATCTGGGAGTGACTGAACTGGAGCTTTAGAGTGGAAATAATAGATCGTTATTTGAAACACATGCATTTCATGTGTGTTCCGGTTGTACAGTAATCTGTATAAACACATTGTTAAAACAGAAACTTTTTCATATTTTAGTAATAAATGTTACAAAATGTAGGCATAAACTATAGAATGTGTGAAGCCTGACAGCCAAACATCAAATAAACACTTTCACAAAAGGTTCAAGGATGTAACAACACCTTCTGAGATTTGCTGACTCAGAGTATGGCAGCAGAGTTCGATTCCCCGCTGGGGAGGAAGTGTTTTTTTTTCTTTGTAGCCTCAAACGGACATAAAATTTATAAATTGGTATGCACTGTAAATCATTAAGTTTAAAATGTCGATCGCGGTTACTTCTGTTGATTAATTCATGCTTTTTTACTTAGAGTCACAACAGGAGCTTATTCAGCTTCTAATCTGACTCAAAGTAACAGCACCAGTATAAATCACACCCAATCTGACGCTGTTCGTTTTCAAATAATATTGCATTACTTCGACGATGTTTTCTGATTGGTACTATTCGCGTCACAAAATGATTTCTTCAAAACGTCACATATATTTGTTTTGAGATAATGAATAGAGCTGCAAATTACAGGTGCTTGTTCAGTGTAATAGGAACCATAGCACAGAGAGGTGTGTTCGCTGCAACAAGTACACATGTCGTAAATGTAGGAAGGGCGCTCCTTGGGTGAGCTATAGCGTGTCTTTATGTGAAAACAGCAGTGTCAGATGGGGAGTGTCTGATGATTGCATATAGCGCTGAAGTTACTGCTCTCTATGCTTTCCTCTGCATGTCCTGGAGTACAAAAGAAACAACATACAGCAACATGTGGGGACTGGCAAGATTGGGGGGAAAAAAACACGCGGTCATATGTATCGTGATACACTGCAGAACTAAAGCGCGTCATTATATGAAAACAGCAGTGTCAGATGGGGTAGGGAAGGATCCTGAACGCGACTGAGAGAATGAAAAGTGAATAAAAAAAAACAAAAACAAAGCTAACCTTTACAAATATCATAAATTACACCGGCTGTTACAGACTGAAATCAAATGTATCTTTTTATTCTAAAATAGTAAAAATAAGAGCAGTTCACTTCTCAAAAGAGAGTCGAGCAGGATCGAACTCATGACCTTTTGATTCCCAGTCAGCAACTGATAATGTTGCGCCAAGGACATCGCGTATTAGTTGAGGTATAGCTGCGATTCTTGAGAGACGACCTACCAAGAATTATCATAGAGATCCGGGTTCGAATCCCGCTCATGGCACATTGCTGAATGGAAGAATATATCTCTAAAATATATATTTTTTTTAAACTTTCTCTTCAATGAACGGTGCTTTGAATTCTACTTTGCAGATTTAGTCGTTTATTTGTATTTTTTGATTAAACAAAACCTGTTTGATTGATTTGTTAAGGAACAACACATGGACAACAAGCATAGTTAAAATCACAATTAAACAAACTGCCTGCAAATTCTGTTGAATCGTAATTATAACAAATAATCACGCATTTCACTTACTTATATAGCACCTTTACCATGGTCTCAGACGGCCGCAAAGATAATCAAGAGGGGTACAATAAAAATGAAAGCACAATAAGAATGAATAAATAATAGTTCACAGCCTTGTGTTTGTATGTATTTATAAAATTTGGGAAGTAATATATTCTAGTTGATGCTGACATTTAATTAATTTGAAGTAGGTAAAAATAAATATTTGGAAATATTGTGAAGGGAAATGTTTATATACTTATAGTAAACAGCACACACACCATTTAGCTAATTATATATATCATCTTCTCCTTCATTCGGCTGCTCCCGTTAGGGGATGCCACAGCGGATCGTCTTTTATATATATATATCCTGGCCAAATCAGGCATCAGAATAGCACACAAATCCGCGAACAATCTGCGCACTGTCCCTTTTCAACGCAAAAAACAAGAAATCGACACCAGAAACATGAAACAAAGTTTATAACATTCCATGCAGTTTTTGCCCAGTGGTATACACGAGACAAACATCAAAAAGAATTGCAACTCGCATTTAGGAACATCGCAATGCCGTCAGAAGGAAGGACTCACGATCACAGATCTATACGCATACAAAATCAACAGAACATACATTTAACTGGGACAATGTACAAGTAAGATTTAAGGCCAGTACTAAAAGTGCCAGAGAGCTGGCCGAATCCTGGTTATCAAATGAGAACGCCATCAACAGTCACTTGGACATAAACCCAGCATATGCAAACTTAAGTAGAACATGTTCATAATAAATAAAACCTTACGACCTGTACTCCACATATATGCTACAGCACGATTACAATCGTCTGAGTATTAAAGGTGTAGGTCTATTTTATAAGCATATTTTATAACATCAATGTTAATATCCAGTATAACTATAATTATTCTGTATTAGCATTGATATGAACGATTTGTAAAATTAGTGTTAAGTATAAAAATTGAAACTATGATTATACAACTCAATGTTTATTATATTTATACATTATTACATTTATTAAATATGTGTGCAAAATGTGTAAAGACAGGTATAATAAACTGCACCAAGAATAGTTAAAAAAAAATCATTCAAAAATGTGTACATGAATGTAAATATATCTGCACAAACTGACACTCGTGAGTAACATTTTTAGAAAGTTCAAAATGAAACGCAAATCGCAAAGCGTCTGTGTGCAGACTCGAACAAGCTTTTGCAGAATACATTAACTGACAAGAGGCTGGCCCGCCCTTTCTGAGTTTTGGTAGCCAACACGAGCCGTGATTCGCCAATTCTTGGTAGCCAACCGAGCCATCACTGGCCAATTCTTGGTAGCCGAACCGGGCTGTGAATGGTCAATTCTTGGTAGCCGATACAGGCCGCGATTGGCCCGAGCTTTCAATTCTTGGTAGAATCTTGGTAGCAGAAAGCGATCTGATTGGTTTTCGATACCAAGAATTACCTCGACTCATGGCTGGTCGGAGGGCACCATGGGGCCGTCGTAGTAACTGAGTGTCAATGTCGCACACTAAGGCGGCTTTTTTTTCTGCAGTTATATTTTTGAATAAAAGCGCACTTGTTCTGTGAAAGTGTTTCTTTGATATTTGGACTTCAGGCTTCATACATTATATAGTTTATGCCTACATTTTGTCATTTACTGCTAGAATATGAAAAACGTTTCTGTTTTAAAAATGTGTTTACACAGATTACTGTAGAAACGGAACACACATGAGATGCGTGTGTTCCAAATAACAATCTATTATTTCCACTCTAAAACTCCACTCCCAGATAATCAATCAAGGCATGAGCTGGGAGAAGTTTGTGCATGTTCTAAGTCGGCGGGGGGGGGATGGAATAGTCGGCTGTTTGCAGCTTGTCTTTATCTGCACATTTAGAGGACAAAGAATGCTGGCGGAGAGGTGCGAATGGATTTAAGAAGCAATTTAAGGTGGGGCTGATCTACGAGTTTTTTCGTAGGCTCTGGTAATTCTAGTGTTAAGTGTCTGATGTGTCACAGAGAGCCATGAGTCTCTTCTAGAGGACTTTATTCATACTGTTTAAACATTTCATTGGGTGTAATAGATAGATAGATCGATAGATAGATAGATACTTTATTAATCCCAAGGGGAAATTCACAATATAATAATATAATGTCTGACAAAGATAAAAATAAGATAATGTATTGATACTGCACTGCTTCTAAAATCCTTCTGATGGATTCACTGTGTGCTTCCAGATTGAAATAAAATTTTAAGATTTGTTTGAGTGTAACATTAACTTAGCAGCTTGTGCTTAATATTTTACTAAACTGGTTCTTCAAAAGCTGTTGCAGATTGATTATCATTGTCATTTTTATATTATACTAGCTGTTCCCCATGGATCTGCTCGCACAGTAGTAGAGAGAAAGAGAGAGAGAGAGAGATTTGCATTTAACTTTTAATTGTATAAGCTTTATTTAGCCAAATTCCATGCAACTGATGTTCATACTTAGTAGGGGAAAAAAGTATTCCAATATAGGGTGGCAGGGTTAAAGACAACAATGGTAATTGTAGCATGGGATAAAAGAAAAGAACAAATTTGCAGAGTCATTATATTCATGGTACAGAGTACAGTGAAATTCTGACTTGCAGATGCTAATTAACATGCAAAATATAAATTGCCAATCACAGCTGTCCAGGTTCAAAAACTCATTAGAGAGTGTTCATCAGGTCTTCAAACATGCCTCTATCTACTGTATTAAAACAACCCTTGAATGGTTCCCCCGTATGATATAACTGAATCAATTTCATTACTGCTTAGTCAACTTTACTTTCTACTTGTAACCTGGAAAATAGTTGTCCAGAGGTTGTGGTCTGACTGTCCAAGGTAATGTGAATTAGCATGCTGCTCAGCATTTATTATCGGGTTGTGACTCTTATCCAGTGTATCAGCATCCATGTTGAAGCAAGAAATATGCTGATGATATTCAAAGTAAAAATTCCATAAATCTGCTTTTTTGAAAACTCCAGCAATAAGAAAGAAGGAGTTGAACTTTTATATTCTGTAACGATGTCACATAGGTTGTTCAGTACAATGCTGGTGTTGGCTTCTTGATGGATATAAACAGCAATCTGGAAAACATTGTAACACTCAGATAATATGGGCAACATTTTTTCATATAATAGTTTAGATCTGGTGAACAGCATAAAGAGATGACTTTAACATTCATTCAGCAAGAACCACTTCCTCTGCTTTTCCCTGACAATTCAGTTCAGACCACATGGTAGACAGAAAAAACAATATACCTGTATAGCAATATCCAACATTTTAGCCATCAGCCATATATATGATAAAAGACTACAATTTTTGATGTCTCTTTGTAGAGCCAATATTGATCTAATGTTGTGCAGTCTTTTATCTAGTAACTGAATATTAGCTGCAAAATTTCTTGTCAGAGATAGTTGGTTGCCACAGTTTTCTGTCCTTACCTGAACAACTCCATTTCATTCTGTTTCCTAGCTACTTTGTATGGTTATTGCCGGTTGAACCATGATAGCTGTGTTGGCAGAATAATAGTCTTACTGTTGTGTTTAAAAGGGTTTGGAGATTGTAGGTAATAACTATGAACCAGACTTTGTTAAAAATAAATAAATAAATAATTTATATATTATAAAAAAAAAAAAAAAAAACACAAATCTGAAAGAATAAACATCCAACAAATCAAAAACCTCTGCCACAATGATCATTTAAGGTACACTACTTTAAATATCACTAAAGCTGAACACAAAAGAATTGATACATTGGAACTTTGCTGTTGGAACAAACTACTGAGAGTCCCTTGGACAGTAAAAAGATTCAACAAATCAATATTTGAATGGAAATCTTGGTCGTCAAAGAAAAGCTCAAATAATGAGAAAACATCATTCCTTGGAGAAAACGCTTGCATTGTGGAATACTGAAAGCAAAAGGAGAAGAGGACGACAGAAATTGATAGCTCGCATTACTAAAATCCATTGGGTCACAAAGAGTCAGACTCAACTAAACGATTAAACACCAGCAAAGTGTGAAAATATTACAATCATTCTTCACCACAAACAATGCAGGAAAGCCTTTGAGGTTTCACTCCTCCTCATAAATAGACAGAAAGTCATCTATACATAGATATTTTTTACTTATTTCAACATTAAGAAAAGTTTTCACCTAAAATTAAGTTTAAAACATAATGCAGATTGTTCTGAATATTTAATGAAGAATTCATTGAAGTGACAATGTATTAGATTGGAGAAAGGATACATCAATATACAGTAAGTTTAGGCTCATCTTGAAACAGGGACACAATTTTTAGCAAACATGCAGTCTTTTGTATAATGTTTTTTCATATTAAATCTAGCTGAACAAACTCAAGATATTTCTCAGAGAACCATAAGTTAACAGATTCTTCAATCTAGTTATCATTTATGCTGAAAAATATTCAATGCTACAGTACAAAGTGCTTTTCTTCACCAACAAAAAACAGAGTACAGTAACAAAAAACAAAATGTTAAAAAAGTTTGTCATTATGTAGATGAAAAGGCCATTCAAGACATAACTTTACTTTTTATTAGGATAATCTAACAAAAGGACACACCAGAAACAAGGCAGTGCATCACTGAAGAAATCAAAACCTAATGGAAGTGAGAGGGAGCACATGTGAAAAAGCACAAGATAGGCAGAAATGTGGCCTTTAATCACTTGTAAGAAGAATTGTGTGTCACATATTAAGATTCTGAACAATTTGTGGTATCAGCAACAGGACTGGACAGTAAAGAACTATTTCATATATCTCACCATCAAGAGTAGTATTACTAGAGGGGGCCATAAAGACATCATGCTAACATCATTTCTTCCTGCTGACATAATTTATTCCACTATTAGCAGCAACTAATATGCACAGAAAGAAAAACCTTTAATTACTTGAAAGGAAGACTGTCTTGGACATGAGATACATCATGACAAGAGGGAATTTAATGTCAGTCTTATAACTAGGCTACAAAGCTAAGCCTGCATAGGGACTGAGACTGACAGCACCATAGCAAGAGTAAAAGTGATAACTGCAAACACAAGAAAGATAAATCAAGGATCAAATCAAGTTGAACCTAGTTTTGTAAAATCTGACTTATCAAATAAGATAAATTCAATAAAAATGTTTGAAAAAATGAAAAAGACTAATTAAGTGAGAGGTAAGAAAAACCCTGCAGGAAAATCAGAGTAAAGTGAAAAGTCACTGCTGGGACCATCGGGTTTGATATCGTGTAGTAAAACCACTGTAAAACGGAGATATAGGTATTGTTTGACACCTCTATTTGTGTCATCTATCTGGCAGTCCTCTGTTGGTGTTACAAGAAACATATGTATTATATCATTCTTTTAACAGGTTCTGACAACAAACGGTAAGCAAAACACTTTGACATTAATAATACTGTTTATAGCATTTTCTGAGGCATATACTGTAAATAAATGAGTTCATCTTACACAACTTTAAAAGAAAACCTTAAGCAAAGCCTACAAATTGTCCGGTTTTTTTTTGTTTTTTTTTTTTAATATAAACACTACTCCTTGTTTGCAATATATCCAAAATCAAACTCCCACCAAGCTGGTTAAAAGCCAGCTTGAATTGTTTCCAAAGCATATCCCAAAGCACAAATAAAATCAAGGGAAAACATCTTGTTACAAATCTTAAAACATGTTTATATAAAAAAAAAAAAAAAAAGTATTTTCAGCATTTTCCAGTCTCTAAGGAATGTTGGGAACAGCTTTTACAATCTCTCTCAGCTGCAGTACTACATTTTCCATTGATTGGAAGCTAGGCTATCTTTACCATTTAAAAATGAAGGATTCTATGGATCCTTCTATCATTGAAATAGTAGATCAATAACTCTTCTGTAAGGAGTTTGCATACCTTCATGTATACATTTGGTGTTACCTTTGTAGGCTGTAGTTTACTCCTACTGTATATACAAAATTTCACATTGACTAGGAACTCTAGAATGTCCCAGTGGAAGTGTGTGTGGGTTGTGAAAATATCTGTGATGTCATCATGCTTTGCGCTCATTGGTGATGGGGTAAACCACATTTGCTACATAAAACTGATGTTTTTCCAAAAACGAAACCCCTAAACTATTTAACAATGAATGTTTTGTAGATTAACAAACTATTTGAAAGAGTTTAACCAAATTGGGAACGCTTGGGGAAGCTTGCAAAAAAAATACCTGTGCATCGCTGCCTCAAGCACCCCTTCTGAAAAGGCTTTCAACATTGGAGGAAATGTTGTAACGTGTAACCATGCTGCTCTGAAGCCGGATGATGTGGAAAGACCAGTGATTCTGTCACACAACTTGAAGTTTCCTCAGTAGAACTTTATAATTCTTTTATTTTTTCTGATATGTTTGTGCAATACTGGACAGAACTTGAAGTTAGTAATTTGTTTAAAAATATGTTACAGGTTTGGGTTTTTTGCATGCTTGTGGTATATAACAGAACTTGTTTGCAAATGCTACAGTTTTTTTTTTCCACTGTGCAGCATTTGACAGAACTTTGGATTTTTACACTATTGTACACAGGGGTGCGGAAATCCAACACCCAACTCGTCCAACACGGATAAACTGACCGTCGGACAAGCGTGTTTTTCTGGTTTCAATTGTCCGTGGACAAGTGCAATTTTCTGGAGAAAAAATAATTATATGTGCTGTGCAGGGCACATTTTTACCTCTACTTTCAAATTTTAAACATTTGGGTACGTACTTTGTGCAGAAACAGTCTACTAAGGCATGTTCTTCATGTCTCAAATTGGTCTTCAATATTGTTTACAAAATGACAGCTGATTTTTCAAAGGGGAAGCACTCTTACGGTCTTACATAAGTATTTTACCCTACTATTTACAAGCTTGGATATGCGGGCATTTTTTTTTTCATGCCAACATTATGATGTAATCTGATGATTTTTCATTATAAGCAATACCTTTTATATATTATTGATAAAATTCATTGTTTCGACATAAAAATGCGGTCATTTTACTTACAATGCAAATGTTTTCACCACATAAAGCTTGTTAGGCAGTTAATCTTTCCTGAAATTTGCGATTTCGCGTAGGTTGTGATATATTGAGGAGTTAAGAAATTTATTGCGTGACAACATCAATTTTGATGAGCTATCTATAGATCGTTTTTGATTAGAGAATTTTTCATATAAAACAAGTTGGTTTTGCGCTGTCAGTTTATTAAAAATAAAGAAGAAAACATTCTAACGGTTTCTAAATGTCATGAAATATCTATAAAAATCTTCACTTAGACGCAATTATTTTTTCCCGACAACATCGGTAATATTTACTTCTTTGGAAATGTACCATCTTGCGAAATTTCGAATACGTCATTAGGAATTACCTGCGTAACCCATAATGTACTGTGGTAAGCACGTTTTTCTCGCTATATGCGTGTTGCTGAAACTGAAACAAGTAGCATCGCGGATGAGAAATGGATCGTTTCTTGATTAAAACTGGCACAACAGGCCCTGAAAAACCTGACAATGAGGGCAAGAAAAGAAAAACAAAAGCTGAAAGGGACCGTGAGTATGATAAAAAACGAAAACGGTCTTTTCAATAGCAATGGCTCAAAGAGTTTCCATGAGTAAATGCCTACGACACGGACTCCGTTTTTTGCCAAATTTGCTGTCAGTATCTCCACTTATTGCTGACAAAACATCCACATTATTTACAGGCAAGAAAGTCGACAGAAAAGACACACTACTGTCGCATCAGCTGTCTGCGAAACACATTGCCTGTATGTCAAAGCATGAGTCTAAAAGTAAGAAAAAAGTTGGTTCAATTGAAAAAGCGTTTTCTAAAGTTGAACGCTCGGAGGTTGAGTGTTATGCTAGGCTGTTCAATACTGCTTACACTGTTGCTAAGCACAACAGGCCATTTACTGACTTTCAATTTCTGTGTTCTGTGCAGGAAAAGAATGGTGTAAATTTAGGGAGTGACCATCGAGGCAGGGACGCCTGTGTTGAGTTTGTGAAGTCAATATCATCTGTTTTGTTGAATGATAGTCTCAAGCTACATGAAACATGTCAGATTCTTTTCAGTCATGAGTGACTCAAGCACTGACTCATCAGTAATAGACCAAGAAGGTATACTACGGAGGTATGTTCATCCAGAAATGTTTGATCCCTACACAGCCATGGCTAGCATTGAGAATTTAGAAAATGCCAGAGCAGATGGTGGTGTTGCTGCCATAAAAAATGGTTTGTCAAAATGTGGCACTGATATTGAAAACATTGGAGACAATGACCCAAAGCTTGTGTGGATTAATCTTGATGGTGCAGCAGTTAATATTGGAGCTAAAAATGGTGTTGCCAGAAAGCTCTGTGATTGTGTAAGTAACAAAGTTCTTGTTACACACTGTGTGGCACAAACTGGAGTTAGCCTACGTCTTTTACAGCATCAAGTACACCTATCTGAAAAAGTTTGAAGACACCATTAAGCGCATCTGCAAGTTTTATTCTTTTTCACCAAAGAGAATAAAGTGAGCTGCAAAATCTTGCATCAATTTTGAATGAAACCTTGCTTATGCATTCAGTAATATAAAACCCATCAGATGGGTATCATCAAAGTCCAGAGCACTGAAAGCTGTTAGCCAGGATTTACATGTAACTGTTACCCACATGGAACAGATACTTTCCACATCAAACAAGGCAGATGAACTGGGGCAGGCTAAAGCCATCCTACATGACCTCAAGCAAGTAAAACTTATTAAGTATCTATATCTGATGATGGGCGGCACGGTGGCGCAGTGGGTAGCGCTGCTGCCTCGCAGTTGGGAGATCTGGGGACCTGGGTTCGATTCCCGGGTCCTCCCTGCGTGGAGTTTGCATGTTCTCCCCGTGTCTGCGTGGGTTTCCTCCGGGCGCTCCGGTTTCCTCCCACATTCCAAAGACATGCAGGTTAGGTGGATTGGCGATTCTAAATTGGCCCTAGTGTGTGCTTGGTGTGTGGGTGTGTTTGTGTGTGTCCTGCAGTGGGTTGGCACCCTGCCCAGGATTGGTTCCCTGCCTTGTGCCCTGTGTTGGCTGGGATTGGCTCCAGCAGACCCCCGTGACCCTGTGTTCGGATTCAGCGGGTTGGAAAATGGATGGATGGATATCTGATGATGGATGTACTTTCTGCCATTACAGCCACCTCAACTATTTTCCAGAGCAAAGACTTGCTGATATTTGAAGTTAAGGAGGCCATTGACACCTTGTACACCAGATTGCATGCCATGACCAAGGAGCCAGGAGAAAACCTTGCAAAGTTTTATAACCTGTTTGACAAGGAGTCTAGTACATTTGATGGATACTTAAAGCTGTCTGGTGGTTTCACAGATTTTTGTGAAGACAGAGATGTTCATGATCTCCTGGAAAGCATTGTTTAGTATATACATACCAGATTCTCTGACCTTGATAAGCCTCCTGTGTCAGATATGAGGGTGTTTGATTTCAGAATCTGGCCACACACTGTCTGAACTGAGCACTTATAGAAACTATGAAATCAAGAACTTGTGTCAGCAGTATAGTGATTTGTTGACTGATGAGGAAGTTAAACATGCACCATCTGAATAGCAAGCGCTTAAAGTGCAGATATCAATGCAACGGCAGTACCATCCGCTTGCTGTCTATACTTCAGTTCTGCAGAGGAAGGAAGAGTCTCTGAAGAATGTTAGGGTGCTGATCTCACTGTTTCTTACAGTTTCCCCTTCCACAGCTTCTTGTGAGAGATTGTTCTCCAATATGAATTTTCCAAAGAGTTCTCTAAGAACCCGCCTGACTCAGGAAAACCTTCAAAACCAAATGCACATTGTTGTTGATGGCAAACCTTTAGAAGAGTTTGACCCACTACCAGCTGTGGAATTCTGGCTGTCATCTGGCAACAGGCACATCATTTATAAAAAACCTGAAAAGTCATCAGCATCCACTTCTGTAGGACCATCAGTCCAGGAACCATGCAGTTCAGCTCAAGCAGAAATGAACAGCATTCAGCCCATGCTGTCTGAGATGGTAAAGATTCTTGGGGGAGAAGATGTTGCAAGACAAAAGCTGAACATAGCAGAAAATGAATCAGGACAGTGTTCTGTTACGTAACTGTAATATGTGAAACAGAACTAGTGTAGCTATAATGAAGGCATTGTTTATTAGTAAGTTAAAATGATAAGGGAATCTTTTATATAATGTTCTAGAGCAAGGTGGCAAAATACTACTCCCTGAAAGAACTTTTTTCAGTTTTAAAATGGAAGGCAGTTTTGGTATCAATAAAAGAGATCAGAAAAAATAAACTATTTTTCAATTTTGTTATTTGTTTATGGGCAAGTGAATTTAACTGGTGGACAAGTGGATTTTCTAAGTTTACTTGTCCGTGGACAAGATAGAAAAAAATTTGATTTCCACACCCCTGGTACAGTATGTTAGATTTTTGTTCTTGCCTGTGTGCTGCACAATTCACCTTACAGCAGACTAGTATGGTTATCCAGACTATAAATTTTCATCCTATAGTTGAGTTATGATTAATATTTTATTCCCTTTGTAATCATACCTTGCTTACATTAAGGGTAAGTGTCTGTTTAAAATGCTAGCCCTTGCACTGAGCCTTGAAGGACACCACACTTAACATCACCCAATTCTGATACGGTTACTGGCACCATAACCCTCTGTTTGCTGTATTTTAGCCAATTCTGAGCCCATGTACACACACATCACACAATGAACTCCCAACTCTTGTAGTTTGATTCATGACCTCTCATGTTGGTAAATTATCAAATGCTTTCTGAAAGTCAAGTTAAATAATATATGCATCACTCTGGTCATGTCCATCAATTGCATCCTCATAGAATTACAGCATGTTAGTAAAAAACAACTTCCTGTAAAACTCCTGTTCTTCCCATGTGTTCCTCAATCTTATCCTTAGTAATTCCTTCAATTAATTTACCTGTGATGCATTTTAACCTTAAACCATTTTTATAATGGTATAATATTTGTGATTTTCCAGTCCTTCAGAACATTCCCAGTGGCAATGACTTCCTAAAATATGTGTCAAGGGTTTAAATATGTATTCACTAATCTCCTTAAGCACTTGAGTCCTCAGTAGAACTTTATAATTCTTTTATTTTTTCTGATATGTTTGTGCAATACTGGACAGAACTTGAAGTTAGTAATTTGTTTAAAAATATGTTACAGGTTTGGGTTTTTTGCATGCTTGTGGTATATAACAGAACTTGTTTGCAAATGCTACAGTTTTTTTTTCCACTGTGCAGCATTTGACAGAACTTTGGATTTTTACACTATTGCACACAGGGGTGCGGAAATCCAACACCCAACTCGTCCAACACGGATAAACTGACCGTCGGACAAGCGTGTTTTTCTGGTTTCAATTGTCCGTGGACAAGTGCAATTTTCTGGAGAAAAAATAATTATATGTGCTGTGCAGGGCACATTTTTACCTCTACTTTCAAATTTTAAACATTTGGGTACGTACTTTGTGCAGAAACAGTCTACTAAGGCATGTTCTTCATGTCTCAAATTGGTCTTCAATATTGTTTACAAAATGACAGCTGATTTTTCAAAGGGGAAGCACTCTTACGGTCTTACATAAGTATTTTACCCTACTATTTACAAGCCTGGACTATTTCCAGGACTCCTTAAGCACTTGAGTCCTGGAAAATTTATGAGTCATTTCAACATACATTTTCATTTTTTTTCCTAAATCCACAATTTTCCATCAGGTCTGTGTGAAGTGCCAGTTAAATATGCATGTACTTATTTAGGAATTAGGTGGCAAAACCTCAGTCGTCTTCTTCTTTCGGCTGATCCTGTTAGGGGTTGCCACAGTGGATCATCTTCTTCCATATCATCCTGTCTTCTGCATCTTGCTTTGTTACACCCACCACCTGCATGTCCTCTCTCACCACATCCATAAACTTTCTCTTAGGCCTCCTTCTTTTCCTCTTGCCTGGCAGCTCTATCCTTAACATCTTTTTCCCAATATACCCAGCATCTCTCCTCTACACATGTCCAAATAAATGCAATCTTGCCTCTCTGGCTTTGTCTCTCAACCGTCCAACTTGAGCTGACCCTCTGATGTACTCATTTCTAATCCTGTCCATCCTCACAATACCTCAGTACATAGAGAAAGAAAATAAGAGTCTGTGTGTAACTGTATAATTGGGGACACCAGGTGAAAAATAAATCTTCTATCCAATGGCATCCATCAGAATATACAGAATAACTTCATGACAAATGCTCAAATTAGTATCTAATCACTAATAAAATCTATAAATTACTTGCCATACTACACCAATAGCATTAGCAAAATGAACACTGAATGCCCCATCACCGTAAAATAAAACAAAAAAATGTTATAATGGATCACTTATCTCATCACCTGTAAGACTGTTCTAAAGGTGTTTTACAGAGAGTTCGCCCTTCTGAAAAATGGTTCTTTTATTTCAAACCCTTGGCTAATTTACCTGCTCCTTCCACGCTAAGTTATACCTGTCTAAGACACCTGCCCTTCTTCCTTCATCAATCCACCCTGTTAGTTTGTCTTTGGCAGATGAGTGGTGCATTCATTTGCATATACCACAAAGAGGCTGCGGAACAACTGCTGCTCTCTTTTACTGCTTCATCAATTTTGCAGGGAATTATTATTATCATCATCATCATGGAAAATTAAAAACATACTTGCCAGCTAATTCTATTATTTCTGTAACTTCACCAAACTTCAATCAAATCACTCAAAATGTTTTGAGGTTTTTGGGTACGGTAATCCCTCCTCCATCGCGGGGGTTGCGTTCCAGAGCTACCCGCGAAATAAGAAAATCCACGAAGTAGAAACCATATGTTTATATGGTTATTTTTATATTGTCATGCTTGGGTCACAGATTTGCGCAGAAACACAGGAGGTTGTAGAGAGACAGGGACGTTATTCAAACACTGCAAACAAACATTTGTCTCTTTTTCAAAAGTTTAAACTGTGCTCCATGACAAGACAGAGATGACAGTTCTGTCTCACAATTAAAAGAATGCAAACATATCTTCCTTTTCATAGGAGTGCGCGTCAGGAGAGAGAGAGAACAAAGCAAGCAGTCAAAAAAAAAAAAATCAATAGGACTGTTTGGCTTTTAAGTATGCGAAGCACCGCCGGTACAAAGCTGTTGAAGGTGGCAGCTCACACCCCCTCCGTCAGGAGCAGGAAGAGAGAGAGAGCCAGAGAAAAACAAAGTCAAAAATCAATACGTGCCCTTTGAGCTTTTAAGTATGCGAAGCACCGTGCAGCATGTCCTTCAGGAAGCAGCTGCACACAGAAGGTAGCAACGTCCCTATCGTCTAGGTGTGCGAACAGCCCCCCTACTCACACCCCCCTACGTCAGCGCAAGAGAGAGAGAGAGAGAGAAAGTAAGTTGGGTAGCTTCTCAGCCATCTGCCAACAGCGTCCCTTGTATGAAATCAACCGGGCAAACCAACTGAGGAAGCATATACCAGAAATTAAAAGACCCATTGTCCGCAGAAACTCGCGAAGCAGCGAAAAATCCGCGATATATATTTAAATATGCTTACATATAAAATCCGCGATGGAGTGAAGCCGCGAAAGGCGAAGTGCGATATAGCGAGGGATCACTGTATTTAGTTTTTGTACTGTAGGTGAATTTTAACCCCTAAATGTATCAATATGTCCTTTCTTAGCTGATACCTGCTAACAGATGTACCATCTGGGTAAATTTCAGCTTGTTGTTGATGAGTAAGTCAACTTTGCAATATACATGTAAATAAATCAATCTAAGAAAAAAAAATTATATTGTTACTAGCAGAAAAACTACAACAGAGTTGCCATGGAACTAAGGTGGTATTTCTATAGCTTAAAAACAAGCAATAGCTGATCAGGGAGTAAAAGCCACATCTGAAATAAGAAAAGTGTCTGCATGCAATTATTGAGCATATGATTGATAGAGCTAAAGGACAATAGGCCTTTATTATAGTACATCTTCTGCAACATCTCGAGGCAGACAGAGAGATAGAGAGATAGGGAGAAAGAGAAGCATTTTGGATGAAGTCTGGCTACCATGCCTTCCCCTTGACAGCAATAAACCCAGCCCATGCTAAGGATGCCTGGCCTTACTGACAGAAAAAGAACCCACAAAAGAGCAGGGGGAACGGCAGTGCAAATCATTCAAGCACAGTATAGTGCCGGACAGATCCAATGTATTATTTACAGCAAGGACGGGAAAAAAAACCCTAAATGCAAGGCAGAAAATGACTATGCACGAGATGCCAATCCACTGCTGGGCTCACTTACATACATCACCATTGGTCTCATAAAAATATTAACATAATTACTGTATAATGTTAAAGTATTTTATTAACTATAAAGCTATAAACAAACTAAGAAAAAGAGATGAATACATTAATTGAACCTAAATAAAGAGTTAAATATTTTAGATTTTATCACATATATAAATACTGCATGTCAAGAGACCTTATTTATATTGGTGCCATCATGTCACATAACAACTGTATTCAACTTCCATCCCCAGCCTTTAACCTTTAGTTTTGCTTGGAAAGCAGTGTGGTTACACTTGAATAAATTAAAGAGTAATTTCCCATAACTTTCAGTTTTACATAGCCATACAATATTTCACATAAAAATGCATCACAAAGCCAATTCAGATATAAATGAAATAAAAGGATTTTATTAGCAAGTGAAAATTCTATCATTACATAAATAACAGCAGCAACATAGTGAGAAACAATTCTGTACATTTGAAACTGAAAGTTTGAGGTCACACTTTGAAGATCATATAGGACTTTCAATATATGCTTTTTTAACAGCATGTACTGAAATAATTCTACACATACTGTAAATGCACTTTCATTTTTCCAAATACCAGGATTTGCTTGGATTGGGAGATAAGAACTCAAAATTAAATTCTGTTCTCAGCAGCTCTAAATGTTAAAGCACAGGCAGTGGAATTAGATTGGTTTGAATGTTACGTATAATAAGTTTTCACTGGAAGGAAGAAAAGTAAGAGTTCAATTTTCTAGTTGCACATATTCAAAGAAAAATGTCTGTCCATAATACAAGTCCACAATGCAGGAGATGGGAGTTCCAAATTAATTAAAACTTCCCAAAGTTTTTAGGAACGATTTATAAATACATTTTTTTGGATGTTAATCCTGATGTATTTGTTTAAAAAAAAAAAAAAAACACACACACACTTCAACATGCTGATGTCAGTAAATTAAATGCACTTAAATATGAAGTAAATTGTACAATAAGTCACACTTAAAACCAACACTACAAAGGATTATGCAAGACAATCTCATACAGTATAAAAGTTCCTAAAACATTTATCATCAGTTTTTATATTCAAACACTTCCAGTTATATCTGTTTCAATTAATTTAAATACTGATGGCAGTATCAGAAGTAATAGGAAAACAATGTGATTTTCATTTTCATTTGAAACTGCTGACCTATCATGTGATTCCAAATTCTACACCTTATCATTACAATTACATTAAAAGGGGAGCTAACAAGAAAGTTAGATAAATGGTGCCTTTGCAGAATGACACTGCTCACTGAAATAACATGAAAATTCCAAAGGCAGCACTTTTAGGAGAGGAATCTTTTGTCATTAAATTTGAAACTGAGAAACTTTCAGGCTTTATCAGATAGTTGAAATACTTGTGAAGTCTTTTTTCTGAATGGGAGATCACATCAAACAAAATGATCAGAATTACACATAAACTTCACTTGCCACATGACAACTATAGTATCATCTAGTGTCATTGTGTCCCTCATGTTTAATATGAAGAGTAAAGACAGATGTTCAAGTTGCAAATGTGGCAGATTAATACAAAGCCCACCAACAGAGTACTTACCCTATGGAATCTAAACTCAGTACTCGTTAGTTGAGCAGCAAACAATTAAATCTTAATAACCACTAAGCTAAAGAAGAATTTCTCTAGTTGTGTTGCAAAAAATCTAACCAATTATGCCTATTTAGAATTATTTTAAGGAGGTGAGATAAGTTTCTTCTACAATTAACGTTTTTTGTATTGGCAGGTCATGAATTAAAAAAATTAAATATTTAAAGTATAAATGTAAAGTATACATTCATAAACCCATTTTTCTTGCAGATTTTGAAAAATATATATATACATACATACACACACACACACATACATTTTAAGAACAGAGGTAGGTGACTGGTTTATTAAAAAATGCTGCAAAACAATGTTAAGATTATGTTAAAATGATCTTAAGATGATAGAAAAAACAATTATATATTTATAAATGAATAATAACTGAATGATTTAAGTGAATGAGACCCTTATAGTTTAAAAAAAAAAACCAAAACATAAAATTTATATACATATGGAAGGATTGAATTTATACAGCACTGTGCTACTGAAATTGTAGCTTTAATTACAAATGCAAATATGGGATCTTTACTATCCTCTCTAAATATCCACGCTTTTAAATTATATTAGCTTTTATTAATCCAATTTTGTAGCAAATATAAAATTACTGATAATATATTTTCAGGTTTTACACAGTAAGATTACAAAGCTGTCTCAAATAAGTTTAATATTGAAAAATGTACTTTTAATAAAAAATAATGTACACAATGTTAAAGAAAAAATTATACATTTATAATGCAAAGTACATGACTAGCATTAATAAGATATTATTTATATTCCATTAATGACAGAAAAACTTCAGAAACTAATGGCTCCATTGTGACATCTAACAATGGACATTAAAACTTTAGAACAATCCAGACGATAACAGGCCATTCGGCCAAACAAAGTTCACCAAGTCCTATCCACTTAATTCTTCTAAAAATAGCATCAAGTCTATTTCTGAAAGTCCCTAAAGTCCTATAGTCCTCCATACTACTTGGTAGTTTGTGTCTATGGTTTTCTGTGTAAAGGAAAACTTTCTAAAAGTTTGTGCAAATTTATCCTTAACAAGCTTCCAACTATGTCCCTGTGTTTTTGATGAATTAATTTAAAAATAACAGTCTCAATCCACTATACTAATTCCCTTCAGAATTTTTAACACTTCAGTCATTTCTCCTCTTAATCTTCTTTTGCTTAAACTGAAAAGGCACAGTTCTCTTAATCTTTTCCTCATAATTCATCTCCTGTAGCCCTGGAATCAGTCTAGCTGCTCTACTATGGATTTTTTCCACCGCTGCAATTTCCTTTTTGTAGCCTGGGGACCAAAACTATACACAGTACTCCAGATGAGGCCTCACTAGTGCATTATAAAGTTTCAGCATAACCCCCTTGGACTTGTACTCTACATATTATGCTATATAACTGAACATTCTGTTAGCATTCTTAAAGGCTTCTGAATACTGTCTGGCAGTTGATAGTGTCAAGTTCATTACGTCTACTAAATCCTTCCAAAAAAGTACACTTTCAATTTTCCGACCTCTCAATATGTATTCAAATCTAATATTTTTACTTCTTATATGTAATACTTCACATTTACTTACATTAAATTTAATCTTCCACAAATCTACCCAACCCTGTATGCTGTTCAAATCCTTCTGTTATAAATCAACAGATTTTACATTATCTGGCAATCCACCTAGCTTAGTATCATCTACAAACTTAACCAGCTTGTGACTTATATTCCTATTCAAATTATTTAATTTAAAATATATAATACTAGGGGGCTTGCCCCCTGCTCGCTTTGCTCGCCAACCCCCGTGTTTGGTTTTCCGGATACACACTTTTAAGATTTTTTTTCTTTGAATTGCTGCTATTTCATTAGATTCACTTTTATTTCAGAACTTCTGTAAAAACAATATTTGTAATCTTGCGAGTCCCAATATGCTGAATCTTTTTAATGAGGTCAGGATAGGTTTCTCTGTTTGGAATTTCAGCACAGATAAAACTATCTACATCATGAGCAGTTTACTTACTTTTTTACTTTGTAAAAAAAAAATTGAGTTCTGCATTGGACTCCTGTCTGTAAAGTCGTGTTATTTTCCTCTCAAAGTTCCAAAAGTACATGGGGTTACCAAGGTGATACCCCAGCTTTTGTCTAGGTTTTTGTCCAAGGGCTAGACAGAATGTTTTTGACTCCTGGGGTAAATGTAGCTTTTTAAATAAGTAGACATATAAATATATATACAGTAACAAAGTAACCAATAAATGCATGTGCAGTAAACTCCATTTTTAAAATTCTCAAGATTCTTTATTTGTCACATGCATAGTTAAACAGGACAACACGCAGTGAAATGCATCCTGATCCGCTTATCAAAAACTGTGCAAAGTTAGAAGAATATCAGTTAAATTAACAAAAAGTCATAGATTGAAAGATAACAGTATAGTAGAACATAATAAATAAGTAAAATTATGTGAATAAAGTAGAATTAAGTGTTAAGGTGCAATAGTGTAGTAATTATTGTGCAAAACCAAAGTTAGACTGGTGCATAGTTAAATTAGGCAGTTTGTTAGTTTGCGCTACTGCGATCTTTACTTTTTTAATATATTTTCTAATTTTCCTACTTTCATATCCTTTAACTTTCTCCACGTGTGTGTAGCGCCGTTTTTTTTTTTTTTTTTTTTTTTTTTGAGTATTTCTAATTTCACTGGTTTCATAGTCTCTAACCTGCTCTGCATGGGTTTAGCGCCAACGTTTGTAAACATCATTATGAAGTTCTACTTTGTCATTTTACTCATTGTCTTTTAATTCTCAGCCATACAGTACAATACATAGAACGGAATAAATCCTCAATACAGTATAAAAATAAAAATTCTAGAAGTACAGAGTAGAATTTCACATTAGATGATATTACATAATATGATCTGGATTTGTTTTAAGTCCTGGAGACCTCATTCATCAAGCTGCCTCCCCCATTTTGCCATTCCACATCTGAAAAAGCGCTAATCCGATGAAAGGACCCCTCATTCCCACGTCCCCATTCATCAGGGATAACTTAACCTTAGGCAGGCAATCTACAATTTAAAGAGATTGTTATTTTCTTGTGAATTGTTACTTATGCATTATTTTCACTTTTACTTTAAAAACTTTTGTAAAAACAATACTTGTTTCTTTATTTCCTGCCCAGCGTGAGGATACATCTCTTTCTTCCCAGACGTATAATACTGCTTGTGTTGTGAAGGGTGTTGGGGCTGAACTTACGCTAACGATATGCCTTTGGATCATTTGCTGTCTTTTTGCTGCTTGCTAGCTGCCTCTTCTGCCTGTCGCATGTCATTGTTTTAAGAGCTCGGAGCACACGATGCTTGCCTGCCAAAAGCAATCCAACAACTGCTAGCTTAGAGGTCTGTTGACTTGATTTAAATGATGGATCACTGCCTGGTCTCTCGTGACACTGTAAAAGCAATACCTGTCTTATTTGTGGCCACGGGCGTGGTTGAATTCTTTCTTGCAGGATGTATAACGCTGCTGACGTTCGGTTGGGGTAGCTGCTGTCGCAGCTTTCTCCACATGTGTATAGTGCCGTTTTTTTTTTTTTGTTTTGTTTTATAGTCTCAAACCTGCTCTGCATGTGTTTAGGGTCAACGTTTGTAAACGTCTTTATGAAGTTCCATTTTCTTTTACTCATTGTCTTTTAATTCGGGGACGGATTGAACGTGCTTTTTTTCAATTCCACTTGTTCCGGGCTGATAATTACTTTTCTTATTTTCTGAATTTGTACCTCAATTATTCTTTTTTGCTCTTTTTTCTGTCCAACGCATTTGAGTCTCTTTTCTCCGCGCCCAATTGGACGTGCTTTTTTTTCCATTTCACTTGTTCCGGGCTGATCATCACGTTCCTTATTTTCTAAATTTGCACCTAGATTATTGGTTTTTCTTTTTAGCATTTTTTTCTCTCCATCACTTTTGGGTCTCTGTCCTCCGCGCTTTTATTTCTTCTTCGTTTAATCGTCAACGTTTTATTTCTACCCTATTCATTTCTACCGTATTGACCTTATACACTTTATATGCACTGAGAGCCCTGGTGCTGTGTGTGCTGCGTGACTGCCTTTACACTAGTGATTTTTTTTTTTTTTGGATATTGCTTGTACACTACTGATTTTTTTTTTTTTTTGATATTGCTTGTAAGTAGGGTGTGTCTTGCAAGACTCTCGTTCTATGTTCCCGTGAGACACACCGTGGCAGGTCTCTTTCGTCTCGCGGGTCTTTAAATTATCTTTCGAGAAAGATCACGTATCGTAGACTATCAGGGCAGGGGACAGGATTTCTTTTTATAATAGACAGACTAGCAAAATACCCGCGCTTCACAGTGGAGAAGTACTGCTTTAAAATTTATATTAAGAAGAAAAGTAAACCTTTTTAAACTGAGGGAAAATATACCAATAATTATTTGTTAAGGATCTCTTTGTATACCACATTGTCAGTTCGGCCCTCCGCTTGTAATATGACCAAGCTGTGAGCCGAGCTTACTCTTGAGCATGCAACATATAGTTGGCCACGTGAAAAGCAATCTTGCCTCAAATCAATGCCAACCTTTTGTTGGGTCTGTCCCTGAGACTTATTGTCATTGCGAAGCAGAGCCTTACTGGAAATTGGAGGCGTTTGAATTGAAATGGGTTTCATCGATAACTTCGCATCCAGCTTTTAAGAGTTTAAACATTCATAAACATCAAAGTGTCCACTACTCAAATCATCACCTGTGAATCTAAGATGTTTAAGAGGCATTGGCAGTTGTCCAAAGGTGTAAAATATTTGGCTATTTCGGTACACTTGAAAGCGACAACCGAACAATTCAGCGGCAGCCATCAACTCACATGCAGAACCATAGGTGAAGGGCTTAAGCATTTCACTCTTATAGTGCTCCTGTGTAGTATAATTATCTCCTGTACCGTCATCAGTCCACACCTTGAACCTATCCCAGTCCTTCAATATATAAGACACAATGTTCCTCCGGATATCAAGAGTGAGCCTGATATGGCCATGCAATATGTAACACAGACAATGGAAAAGGCAGTCGCCATCTCCGGGCATGGAAACCACTCGGTAAGTGACAGTTCTTTGATCGATGGTGATCACCTCAATAGAAATGTTAATGGGGGTACGGTTGGAACGATAAAGGAAATGGGTACCTGAACAATGTAAACTAAGTCTAAAATACCTACACAATAACTATAATCGTAATAAACGAACAATAAAACAGCGGAGAAGCCGTGGATTAAATAAAAAGGCTGCAGTTATCAGCAGGGAGACATGAATACCGTGGCGAAGCAAGGAAGGGAATGAAGAGACCGGAGCGACGGATGGCCTTATATAGGCAGGCAGCCAATTACATGGGAGGCGACTGAGCTGCATGTTATGGACGTATATATGTACGTAAGTAGGATTCAGTTAGCGCTGGAAACACATGTACCAAATTTCTTGAAGATTTGCCCATAACTAACAAAGACCGTTGGAAAGTTCAATATGGCGGCCGACAGTGGCGTCATACCACCGAAATAAGTACGTACATCGGTTTCAGTTAGCGCAGGGAAGCCGCCTACCAAATTTCGTGAAGATGGGGCCATAAATAACAAAGTTTAACATGGCGGATATTGTTGACCGTTATGACCGTTACGCGTAGAATTTCGAAATGAAACCTGCTTAACTTTTGTAAGTAAGCTGTAAGGAATGAGCCTGCCAAATTTCAGCCTTCTACCTAAACGGGAAGTTGGAGAATTAGTGATGAGTGAGTCAGTGAGGGCTTTGCCTTTTATTAGTATAGATATATTAAAAATAGTAGTAACCCTAGAACTGACCCCTGTGGAACACCACTCTAAACATCAGCCAATTCTGAAAGCGTTCCTCACAACATAACCCTCTGCTTCATGGGGATGTGCCAATTTGGCACCCATCTACATCCAACACCCTGAATTCCCACTTCGTTCAGTTTGATGCCCAGCCTCTCATGTGGCACCTTATCAAATGCTTTCTGAAAGATAAATAATATAACTTTCCCCAATTTGATCATATTCTTTTGTTGCTTCCTCATAAAATTCCAGTACATTGATAAAACATAACCTCTCTCGTCTGAGCCCATGCTGACTGTTCAGTAAAACTCCTGTTTTTGTTATTAAAATAAAAAAAATCTTTTCACAAAATCAGTTTTTTTTTTTTTTTTTTTTTTTTTACTAATTCCATCCACTAATTTTTACCTGTGATGCACATTAAGTTTACTGCCCATAGCTGCTTAGATCTGCATGATCACTCTTTTATATAATAGGATAATATTTGCCATTTTCCAGTCCTTCAGAATTTCCCCCAGTGTGCAGTGACTTCCTGAATATATGTGTCAAGGGTTTAAATGTGTACTCGCTAACCTTGAGGGTAAATACAGTATTACCTGGTCCTGGCGATTTCTTTGATTTCAGCCTATTTAATTTGGGCAGTACCTCCCCCTCTACAATTTCCAAAACACTCAGTACCTCACTTAGTAGTTGCTTTTACTGATGGGAGGTCATCTACTTCCTCACATGAGAAGACCTCAGAAAAATGCAAGTTTGGAGTATCTGCTAATTCACTGTCTGTTAATTCTCCTATACTATTTCTGATGCACTTCACCTCCTCGTTGACTGTTCTTTTACTACTAAAATACTGAAAGAATCACTTTGGGCCACCTTTTGCCTTCTCCGCTATATTCCTCTTAGTCTCCCTAATATCCATCTTAATGGTTGCCCTCATGTTCTTATATGCCCTATGGTTCACATTGGAGTTATTAATCTCATAAACCTTATACAGTTTTTTTCCCTTTGCAGCATCTTTTTTGAAATCTTTATTAACCCACTGCAGAGTTTGTTGTTTTTTTTTTTTTAATTTCCTACTAATTCTAAATTTACTTATGTACCTGTCTTGCATTAAATGTATAACGTTTTTAAACGTATTCTATTTCTCATTGATTGCCTCTACACTTAAAAGCTTATCCCATTCTACCCTCCCTAGACTTTGCCAGATCTGCTCAAAATTTGCCCTACCAAAGTTAAACTTAACAGTTTTAGTCTTAGCATCCACACTCTTGCAAAACTCAGAGAACTGATATTATGGTCACTTGACCCTAGTGGTTCAATCACCTCTACACCTTCAATTCTATCCTGATTATTACAAAATGCTAAATCCAGGCAGGCTTCCCCCACGCTGGGGTTTTAACATACTGTGATAAAAAAAAAACAGTAACTGATTACTTGTTTCTTTTTCTATTTAATTTGATAGTTTTTTTGTTTTTTTTTAATTAAGGCTGCTTTATCCAGTTTCTTGCCCTTACAGCATCCTCCATTTCTAGCTTGTTTTTTATTCTTATTTTTACCACATTCAATTGTACTCTGCTTTTTATGATTTATTAGTATCTTATTCCCTATTACCTGGGAATCTAAAAGGCTATTTAGTAGTTTCTGTCAGCCAAACATCCCAAGAGTTTGCTGCAGTATGGGCACAGTTACCAAAGGAGATTTCGTTATGTAAATCAGAAAAATTTTATTTAAACAGCTGGTGTATTGTTTGCAATAATTACTGTACAAGTAACAAGGCAAGATGCAGAGTAAAAATGAGAAAAAAAATGAGTGTCATCATAATTCCACCCATGACACCCACTACGAGCAACAAACATATTCTTACCTCAACAAAATAGTACCAAGAACCTGTGAGAACATGTACTATTTCCATTTTACTTTTATTGTCACAAGCATACTTCAGAAACATGGGAAGGCACGTTTTACTTTTCCCTGTCAAGTAACCAAATCAATTCTCCCCTTCTCACACAATCATATACTAAAGGACTGACAGGAATGCAATTCTTGATCCAAAAACATTTATTTTTTTTAACCTGCTGTACATTGGCAGAAAGTAGAAATCTGCCCAAACAACTTTCAGTGTCAGGACACCCTCATTCACACTCATACCCACAATACCAGTTTATAAATTGTTGACAACATGCCCATTTAATTTGAAATCTTGGAGGTAACTGAAGTAGCCTGAGAAAACCAAAAAAATCAGCAGCGCAAAAATACTTCATCACTTTTTGCACAACTTTAGTGATAAACTAAGATGGGAATGATGCAGCACAACAATGGAAGCTAATGAATGTTTAATATCTAAGTTGAAGAGAATGGGGAGACACGAATGGCCAAGGTCACAAAAACAGTCGGCATTGTAAAAGCAGACTGAATGATTTTGTTACTTGATTTTACCAGAGTAAAGTAAGACAACTTCTGGGTGTTCACTATTGGGGTGGAAAGTAGGCATCATTATGTCAAGTCCATGTAATGCAGCCCCAGGTATGCTCCTTAGAGTGCAGACTCTTCGATCATCAATAACTGAATAAACCCTTTTTATTAGGTATCCGTATGTACAGTAGAACTACCTAAGCATTTTTACGAGCAGTGAGTGGTTTGGAACTTCTCATCAGGCTTTCATAGTAAAAAGCTTTAACTGTATAAATTTCCCAAATAAATGCTGTCCGTTTCTTTTTAAACTCATGCTAGGCATCAAAGTAAAACATTACAGCAGGTGGCAGGGCATCCTAAGCCACTGGACATTGTTTCTCTTTCTTTAATGTTTCTGATAGCTACAATACAATTTAATCAGATTTCATTGCATTACACAAATAAAGACCATATTATGCCATGACTAGCATCTCTTTCAGACATTAATTTATACTAATTTCAGCCAGCATCTGGCTGAAATTATCTGCATAGATAAATGTGGCTTTGTATGCAACAATTAAAAAGGGTTTACCTTTAATATTAATAGTACGTTCATGCTCATGTTTACTGTTAGAAAAACATTTAACAATTTGTACATGGATTTTTTTTATACAGTGAAATAAAAAGAACACCTCAATCTCCCTAGAGTTTGCAGACTAATTTTCATTATTCCCCAGTACATTACACACTGTCAAATCATTTAACTTAATGAATCAGCAGCACAAAATTGCTACACCTCAGCGGTTCCTCATATACATAGTACCAGTAACAAAATAAAACTCAATTTATTTTCATGTCACCTTTTATGCCTGAAATTAAAATGTTATCTATACAGAACATATCTGATAATATGACAGTATTTCCTGAAGTCCATACAACCAAAATTTCAGTGTGGTTATACACAACTCGTCGTGATGAAAAAAACATGAATGGGGCCATGAATCAAAAGTGAGACCATTCCTTGAGACTGCTTGAGACTTAAGAATATTAGCATGGTTTTGTACATAAACATTTTTAGCATAAGAAGAGTTATAAATGAAGCCATTATTATTATTATACTCAATATTTCTATCATGGTGCAAGTTACCATAAAAGTTATCTGAGTACCCAAGTAACAATGAGCCCTATCATCCTTCTTGGCACACTATACTTATATTTTAAAGACAAAAGTGCAAAAGCCTCAGCCATTCATAATGCAGATAAGACAATTTAGGTGAGTAACAGTTCATAACCTTTCCAAAGGACTTTTACAGGAATTCAGTTTAATCTGGCTGGAAACATTTTCCCCATCTGTAAATGGCTCCTAGGTTGAAGTCCTATCCTGGTTGTGCCATCTGGACACAGAAACTGGTGTCTCTGGATCTCAAGCTTCTTTATCAAGGCTATTAATAGCTCTGTCACATTACGTATATAATAAATATACATAAATGGCCTTATCTTCCAGACATTCAGTCATGTAGATGCAGAACAAAATATATTGTCACATTCTGGGCTCTCTGTTGCACAATCAAAATTAAATGGTTGGTTTCCCAGTACACTGCATTCTTACAGTTGCAAAAAAAAACTTTTAACATCTTTCTACAACTGTTAAATCAGAAAAGAAAACTTTATTAATCTTCAACAGAACGTCACTCTGTTTCTGCCTCCTCTGGTTTATTAAAATTCAAAGGAAACTTCTTTAGAGCTGTTCCCTCGAGACGGATGGAGACGCTTACCTTCTACATAGATCAGAAAGACCAAAGCACCCGGGCTATAGAAAGGCTTTTTGCACTACAGAAGAAACTACTTACAAAGACTTTAATAACCTGTGATACAACACTTTGGTGTTAAGGCCGCTGACATCCAGCATCTTTCTGACTTGTGTCTGGAAGAAAGTGTGTTTTCTTTGCAGCTAAGCCACCCATAGAAAGCAAAAATGCAGGTTTCTTTGCCACGCTTGTCAAAATATATAGATGTTAATAGGTTTAGTAGATTTCAAGCACACATTAACTATTTATGCATTATGTGTCCCATGGGTGGGACACAGCCATATTTCAAAGTTGTTTGTGTATATTGCAGTAAACCCACAAGTTAATCAAAAGCAATAATGGTATTGTTACATGGCAAAGGGCGTTATCTTTTAAATAAATCATAATTTTTGATGTCTACTTTCTCATTATGAAAATATGCTATTTGCAAAGGTATGACACGAGGTGGGCAGCGCGTCGCCAATGAGTAGATCTGCTTTAAGCAAAGATTTCCCCTACTTCAAGCCACATGCAGTGAAAGGCTCATTACCTCTGGATAGCTGAATTTCAGCCCATTCTAAGGATGTATTGTTGTCTATGATTGGCCATTCATGTTACAAGTCACAGCTGTGCATGAAAGACAGGAAATAAATGGCTTCTTCGATAGCTTATCTTTACACATCGTGCATGAAAGACAGGAAATAAATGGCTACTTCGAAAGCTTATCTTTACACATCCTTACGTACAAAGCTTGGGTCATGAGTCAGATTCTGATCAACGCTGTGAACAATGCATTTAATGAAAGACTTAACACTATGCTTGATTTGTAAGTACTGCTTTTAGAACATCTCTGAAGCATGCAGCATGCAGTTTTACAGTTTAAGCATCATGGGTTCAATTACCATACTAGGACACTGTCTAATCTGCACATTCTCACTTTGTTAGTTTACTAAACAGTGCTCTTTTAATTTCAACTCAAAGTACACGCAAGGTTTCGCAGCATGTCTGTGAGTACTGTAACACTGTACTTGTTTCATGTGAGGGCCCCATACTTCAATCATATGTCACTGTATCACACCGCTAATGTCACAAGCACATAAGAGGAGAAAAGAGTGGGGGAATAAAGCTGGTTCAGCATTTAGACACACACTTGTCCCCACCCTCCCCCAAGAAAATTAAAATTCATGCGCAATATTTTTTGGCCCATTTTCTATTTCACTCACCCAAAAATCATTCTCGGAAGTCAGAAAGACACACAGTTACAAACTGGAAACAAAATCAAAGTGGTGGAGGTGGGTGGAATTATGAAGTGAGCACCTGGTGAAGTGAGCACAATTAGAAACGGGATTAAAAAAAAATATCACAAAGCTCTGTGGGATCTTTCAGTGTTGGGGGTGTGGAAGATTATGCCATGAACAAGTCTAATGTTATTGTGACCCAGTGATTGCCACTGGAACATCTCAACAGGTTTAGGTGTCTGTATGACAAGCTCTGTGCTCATGGCTGTGTTTCCTACCCTGCTTCCAGCAAAGGCATTGTCCTCATCCCCATAACCCAGAACTGCAAAAAACTGGCATGAAAATGTATGCATGTACTTAGTTTATTACACACATGAGATGCAAGAAAAAAGCAACAACAATAAAAATAAATGCAAATGCACTGAGCTTCTGTGGGGCAATTGCAACAGAAGCCACTAAAAGACGGGAGAATTGCAGCACCAAAACCCCAGTCTAGTGTACAAAATGCAAGATTTTGCTGTGTCTAGTAGTTAACAATAACAAACTGCTGAAAAGAAAGCTCTCTCCTCCGCTTGGTGCTGCAGGTGAAATAAATCATGCAGATGGGTGCTACAAGACCCAAGCAACATTGTCATAAGCACTTTATGATTTGCAGATGCACTGCAAGTAAAAAAAAATAAAATGAAATGTAGCGGAGTACAGTTCCAGCATGTGTAACTCAAAGGTTTAAGCTCTTTTTCACGGCTGCTTTAATGGCTCCGTGTGGCTTACGGGATTTTCATGGTATTGAGTCAGGGTTCACACAATCGGTCTACTTTTTTTTTTCTTTTTTAAACCTTTACAGATACAGTCAAATTTTAATAAAGGTGGGCAGAATTATGAGTTATTTTCTATTTGCTTTAATGACACGGTCTTAGCAACAAAAAGCAGTCAGGGATCTCAAGTTTAATAGTAAATGGGTCAGAATCGGATGCAAAAAGATACTTTCAGGGCTCTAGACAAGTGTTTAAAAAAACCAACAGCCACCACAAAAAACCAGACACTTGAGGGATTGAAGACAAAGAAACTATTTTGTTATGTGGTCTAGCTGTAAGTTTTAGTAATAAAAAAAATAATAAAGATAACAAGCTAAACATTTAAAATTACAAAAATGCTGATCGTGGAAGTGAAGTACAAAAACAAAATTGCAAAATACTGTAGCTTTACAGATGGCTTCAGAAGTAACATGATGCCAAAATTACTGTGGGTAAAACAAATTTGAAATACAGTAATCCCTCGCTATATCGCGCTTCGCCTTTCGCGGTTTCACTCTATCGCGGATTTTATATGTAAGCATATTTAAATATATATCGCAGATTTTTTGCTGGTTCGCGGATTTCTGCGGACAATGGGTCTTTTAATTTCTGGTACATGCTTCCTCAGTTGGTTTGCCCAGTTGATTTCATACAAGGGACGCTATTGGCAGATGGCTGAGAAGCTACCCAACTTACTTTTCTCTCTCTCTCTCTTGCGCTGACTTTCTCTGATCCTGACGTAGGGGGATTGAGCAGGGGGGCTGTTCGCACACCTAGACGATACGGACGCTCGTCTAAAAATGCTGAAAGATTATCTTCACGTTGCTACCTTCTGTGCAGCTGCTTCCTGAAGCGACATGCTGCACGGTGCTTCGCATACTTAAAAGCTCGAAGGGCACGTATTGATTTTTGCTTGTTTGTTTTTCTCTGTCTCTGTCTCTCTCTCTGTCTGCTCCTGACTGAGGGGGTGTGAGCTGCCGCCTTCAACAGCTTTGTTCCGCGGTGCTTCGCATACTTAAAAGCCAAACAGCCCAATTGATTTGTTTGCTTTCCTCTCTTCCTCTTGCCTGATGAAGGGGCCTGAGTTGCCTCAAAAGCTTGCATATTGTAATCTTTTTAGTTAGCCAATAAAAGGTATCATTTTGCTTGGCTTTTCTCTACATTCATAATGGCTAACACGATACAACACCCTAGTACTACTCTCTCTTTCTGATAGTCTCTGCTCCTGACACGCACTCCTTTGAAGAGGAAGATATGTTTGCATTCTTTTAATTGTGAGACGGAACTGTCATCTCTGTCTTGTCATGGAGCACAGTTTAAACTTTTGAAAAAGAGACAAATGTTTGTTTGCAGTGTTTGAATAACGTTCCTGTCTATCTACAACCTCCTGTGTTTCTGCGCAAATCTGTGACCCAAGCATGACAATATAAAAATAACCATATAAACATATGGTTTCTACTTTGCGGATTTTCTTATTTCGTGGGTGGCTCTGGAACGCAACCCCCGCGATGGAGGAGGGATTACTGTAGTCGAATTGCAATGTTCGATCTGATAGCCTTAATACATATATGGTTACAAATTGTTGGTTCAGAGTGATATATAGTGTGTATATATATATATATATATATATATATAGTGTGTATATATATATATATATATATATATATATATATATATATATAGTGCTCAGCATAAATGAGTACACCCCCTTTAAAAAGTACGAATTTTAATCAGTAGCTCAATGAACAAAAGAACAATGTCCAAAATTTTCACAAGGCTGAGTTTTATTGAACACTTGTTAAACTCCATAACATGAAATTAAAAGGTTAATAATATAACTTAGATCACAAAATCTTCAGTTTCACTCAAATTGGTTGAAGCAAAAATGAAAACACCCCGCAACAAAAACTACTACATCTAGTATTTTGTATGACCACCGTGATTCTTAAGGACAGCACCAAGTCTTCTAGGCATGGAATGAACAAGTTGGTGACATATTGCAACATCTATCTTTTTTCCATTCTTCAAGAATAACCTCTTTTAGAGCCTGGATGCTGGATAGAGAGTGATGCTCAACTTGTCGCTTCAGAATTCCCCACAGGTGTTCGATTGGGTTCAGATCAGGAGACATACTTGGCCATTCAATCACCTTCACCCTGTTCTTCTTCAGAAATGCAACAGTAGCTTTAGATGTGTGTTTTGGATCATTGTCGTGTTGGAAAAGTGCACGACGACCAAGTGCACGGAGTGATGGCAGCATCTTCTCCTTCAGTATAGAGCAGTACATTGTTGAGTTCATGATACCATCAATGAAATGCAGCTCCCCTACACCAGCAGCACTCATGCAGCCCCACATAAGGACACTGCCACCACCATGTTTCACTGTAGGCACCATGCATTTTTCTTTGAAATCCTCACCTTTACGACGCCATACAGTTTTGAAACCATTAGTTCCAAAAACAGTGATCTTTGTCTCATCACTCCAGAGTATAGAGTCCCAGTAGTCTTCATCTTTTTCAGCATGGGCCTTAGCAAATTCTAGGCATGCTTTTTTGTGCATGGGCTTTAGGAGAGGCTTCCTTCGTGGACGATACCCATGCATGCCATTCCTCTGCAGTGTGCACCGTATTGTGTCACGGGAAACGGTCACTCCAGTTTGGCTTTCTACTGCTTTAGCTAACTGCAGTGAACTTGCATGGCGATTTTCTTCAACCCTTCTCATCAGAAGACGCTCCTGTTGAGATGTTAATTTCCGTGGACAGCCTGGACGTCTCTGTAAGATGGTTGCACTTCCATCTTTCTTAAATTTTTGGATCACTTTTGCTACAGTATTTTGACTGATATGTAAAGATTTGCTGATCTTCTTGTAGCCCTCACCTTTTTTGTGTAATGATTTCCTTTCTCAGATTTTTTGACATTTCTCTTCCATGTGGAGCCATTGCTGACAGCATGAAATGGGAAGGGCTTTTCTTTGTTAAGTAATGCCCTTTTATAGTCACCTGTCTGCTGGACACCTCTTAAATGAATCATTAGACTTACCTGTGGTTGAATGCCTGTTAATTGGACTTTTGTAGTCTTAAGTGTGGCTTTTCTCCCAAGACTATAATTGGGGTGTACTCATTTTTGCTACATGGGCTTGAATGAATTTCTTAGGATAATCACTTTTTTGTGTGTGCAAATTAACAAATCTTGTTTGCAATCAATGGCCCACATTTGTGGGAGTATTTTGTAGTACAGTATTTCATAGACAATGTTGATACTGAAAGGAAACTAAAGGTTTTCTGACAAATGTAGTGGGGTGTACTCATTTATGCTGAGCACTGTATGTGTATATATACTGTATATGTGTGTATATATACACCAGTGGCGACTGCTCTAAGACTACAAGGGAAGCTCCGCTTCCTCTACTATGTCAGAAAATAAATGCTCATATATGCACTGTCGTATTTATATTGGTTTTAATAAAAGTGCGCAAGAACGCGTTCAACTTCATGACTAGCTCGTTCAGAATCAAGTATTTATTGTAGATTGTTTGACGCGATTTTCTTGTCATACATTTCCGTGCAGCACAGCGCGTTAAACCCTCCTGAAGCCCAGCTTCACTGGAGCTCTATGGGCAAGCACAGAGGAGCTTTTTTCACTGCAGAAAAGCTCGATGGTAATTGGATAAATGCACCAAAATCGTCACTTCCAGGGAAGCTCAGCTTCTCTGGGAGTGAATGGAGCAGTGAGCGGGCCAGGATGCTGGGCTGCTGCATGATGATTGGAGGAGCTGTTTAAAAGGCGGAACCCCTTTTTTGATTGACAGCATGTCTTAAGTATACATCAGCACTACAGAGATTCGAGTTCAGTCCCATGCGGATTTGCAGGTGAAGTCGTACGACAAACTGCTGCACTCTGTATTGTTTGCTGGTGATTTAAACCATTTTTGTTTCTACAAATCATTCTTTAAATAATAATAAAAAAAAAACATAGCGTTCTTGACTTTGCTCCTTGTTTCAGCATTGTTAAGTTAGTTCATTCATATAATTAAAGTAGCTCATGGAAGGGGAAACTAGCCAGCTAGCAAACTGTGCATAATGGCAAACGCAGATGGTGCTAATATTGTTGACCTGCTTTTGGCAAAACCATTTAGTAGTCTTCCTTACGAGGAGAGACTCAGAATTAAACGGCAGGGCAGACCAACGCCCCAGATTGATCTGGTGCAAAAATCAGGAAAAAATAACAGGTCTTTTCAGCTCTCCTGGTATGACAAGGTGAACTGGCTGACTGGAAGTGCTGTGACAAAGAAAATGTACTGTTGGCCATGCCTCTTGACGAAACTTTCTCAGGGAATGGGATGTGTTTGGTCAAACGTGGGTTTTGGGGATCTGGGTAACTTTGACAGGGCATACAAAAGGCATGAAAAGTGCAAAGAACATGTGAGTTCATGTGCAAGGTTAAGTTGTCTGGGCAGGGTCAGGGTTGAACATGCAATCAATGAAGGTCTTCGCATTCAGGTGGCAAAACATAATGAAACAGTAAAAAAAACGGGGCCTTCCTAAACCGTCTAATTGATGTGACTTCCTTGCTTGGCCGTCAGGAGCTGGCATTCAGGGGGCATGATGAGAGTAGTGAATCAGCAAATAAGGGGAATTACGGGGAATTTACAGAAACATTAGCTAAATATGACTCTGTCTTGGCCACACAATTTCAGTCATCAGCTGTGTTTTCTGGTATGTCCCACTCAATCCAAAATGACTTGATCTCTGCTCTCACAGCCACTGTTTCTGATCATATAAAAGGTGAAATTCAGACTGCTCCTTTTTTTGCATGGCAGGTGGATGAAGCAACCGACATATCTTGCCATGCCCAACTGTCTGTCATTGTTAGATATGTGGATAGTGCAGGTAAAATTCAAGAGTGCTTCATTGGATTTTTGGATGTGTCATTTTGGATGTGCATTGCTATGCATACAGACTGAACCTGGTGTTGTCCCAGGATGCTAAATGCTTGCCTGAGTCAAGAATATTTTTTGCATCTCTCTCTGGGTTCAGCACATTTTTTTTTTTTCAAAGTCCACAAAAAGGATGTCTTTTCTTGAGTCTGCAGGGTCTTCAAGATTGCCCAGAAACGCTCCTACTCGATGAAATTTCACATCACGGATAGTGAGCACTGTGGCAAACAATTATGATGGCCTCCTGCAGACTTTTGACAAGATTACCCAGGATGAGAGCATGGATGATGACACATAAGATGCTGCCAAAGACTTCATAATGAAACTGGAGGATTTTCAGTTTGTGTTCATGTTGTACACATATGAACAAATATTCTCTGAGACAGATGCTGTCTTTGATATTGTCCAGCAAAGGGCTATGGATGTTCTTTACTGCAAAAAAAGAATTGGGTCTCTCCTTGCTTCTGTCAAGGCGAAGAGGTCAGAGGAGGCTTATCAAGCAGTTTATGCAAAAGCAGCAAATCTCACATCAGACCCTCGAGATGAACCTATTAGAAAGCGCCGTCTGTCACAATTACAGGATCCCCAGGACTGCTACAGAAATTTGTACAAGGCCATCCTAGACAATCTCATGGAGTAGATTTCTCAGCGTTTTTCAAATTTGGAAAGCATGAGCTTCTTAGAATTAGTCAATCCAGGAAAATGGATTGAGACAAGTGTTTCCAGAGGAGGCATTTGAAAGTGTGCTGAAAAGTTATGGCCATTTCTTTGACTCAGGGAGAGTGAGATCTGAACTTCAACTACTATATTCAGATCATGACTTACAGGGGAGCAGGGGTAAGCTGTGTGATTTCTTGGTGTTTTTTAAAGACGTGGAGTTGGATAGTGCAATGCCTCAGCTATACAAGCTGTTGTTGTTAGTGGCAACAATTGCCGCTACATCAGCAGGTGTAGAGAGGAGCCTCTCCTGTTTAAAACGGGTCAAGTCATACACCCGCAACACGATGGGCCAAGATCATTTGAGCAACCTTGCTCTCCTGGCCATTGAGAGGAAACTGGTTAAGTCCCTGGAAAAGACGGCCAATTGGTACGACAGGGTCACAGACCATTTTCTGCAAAAGGAACGGAGGGCAGAATTTACGTACAAATAACATAATAAATTTTATGATGAAGGCCTAATATGAGCTTCCCCTGTTTCAAAAGCTAGCAGGAGCCACTGATATTATATATATATACATACATACATACATACATACACATACATACACAAACATATATATATATATATACACATATATATATATATATACATACACATATATATACATACATATATACATACACATATATATACATACATATATACACATATATATATATACATACATATATACACATATATATATATATACATACATATA
>NC_041399.2:116360686-116388186 GCF_900747795.2 Erpetoichthys calabaricus | reverse complement strand
TACACATCCCATCCTCGAACCACCACCTTATCGTGGTGGAGGGGTTTGTGTGTCCCAATGATCCTAGGAGCTCTGTTGTCCGGGGCTTTATGCCCCTGGTAGGGCCTCCCAAGGCAAACTGGTCCTAGGTGAGGGATGAGACAAAGTGCGGTTCAACAAAACCTCCATGATGAATACAAAATTTGGACAGCGTTTTCCCTCGCCCGGACGCAGGTCACCGGGGCTCCCCTCTGGAGCCAGGCCTGGAGGTGGGGCTCGATGGCAAGTGCCTGGTGGCTGGGCTTGCACCCATGGGGCTCGGCCGGGCACAGCCCGAAGAGGCAACGTGGGTCCCCCTTCCCATGGGCTCACCACCTATGGGAGGGGCCAAGGAGGTCGGGTGCAGTGTGAGTTGGGTAGTGGCCAAAGGCGGGGACCTTGGCGGTCCGATCCTCGGCTACAGAAGCTGGCTCTTGGGGCGTGGAATGTCACCTCTCTGAAGGGGAAGGAGCCTGAGCTAGTGCACGAGGTCGAGAGGTTCCGGCTAGATATAGTCGGGCTCACCTCGACGCACAAGCTTGGACCCTGGAACCAATCTCCTTGAGAGGGGCTGGAGACTCTACCACTCTGGAGTTGCCCCCAGTGAGAGGCGCCGAGCAGGTGTGGGCATACTTATTGCCCCCCGACTTGGAGCCTGTACATTGGGGTTTACCCCGGTGGATGAGAGGGTGGGGGGACGGGTCCTAACTGTTGTCTGTGCATATGCACCGAACAGCAGTTCGGAGTACCCACCCTTTTTGGAGTCCCTGGAGAGGGAGCTGCAGGGCACACCTTCTGGGGACTCCCTCGTACTGCTGGGAGACTTCAATGCTCACGTGGGCAATGACAGTGAGACCTGGAAGGGCGTGATTGGGAGGAATGGCCCCCCCGATCTGAACCCGAGTGGTGTTTTGGTATTGGACTTCTGTGCTCGTCACGGATTGTCCATAACGAACACCATGTTCAAGCATATGGGTGTTCATATGTGCACTTGGCACCAGGACACCCTAGGCCTCAGTTCGATGATCGACTTTGTGGTCGTGTCGTCGGACTTGCGGCCACATGTCTTGGACACTCGGGTGAAGAGAGGGGCGGAGCTGTCAACTGATCACCACCTGGTGGTGAGTTGGCTCTGATGATGGGGGAGGATGCTGGTCAGGCCTGGTAGGCCCAAACGTGTTGTGAGGGTCTGCTGGGAAGTCTGGCAGAGCCCCCTGTCAGAAGCAGCTTCAACTCCCACCTCCGGCAGAACTTTGACCATGTCCCGAAGGAGATGGGGGACATTGAGTCCAAATGGGCCATGTTCCGTGCCTCTATTGTTGAGTAGGCTGACCAGAGCTGTGGCCGTAAGGTAGTCGGTGCCTGTCGTGGCGGCAATCCCCGAACCCGTTGGTGGACACCAGCGGTGAAGGATGCCGTCAAGCTGAAGAAGGAGTCCTACCGGTCCCTTTTATCCTGTGGGACTCTGGAGGCAGCTGATAGGTACCGGCAGGCCAAGCGGAATGCGGCTTCGGTGGTTGCGGAGGCAAAAACTCAGGCATGGGAGGAGTTTGGGGAGGCCATGGAGAACGACTTTCGTACGGCTTCGAGGAGATTCTGGTCCACCGTCCGGCGTCTCAGGAGGGGGAAGCAGTGCAGTGTCAACACTGTGTATGGTGGGGATGGTGCGCTGCTGACCTCGACTCGGGACGTTGTGGGTCGGTGGGGGAAGTACTTCGAAGACCTCCTCAATCCCACTAACATGCCTTCCAATGAGGAAGCAGAGCCTGGGGACTCGGAGGTGGGCTCCTCCATCTCTGGGACTGAGGTCACCAAGGTGGTCAAAAAACTCCTTGGTGGCAGGGCCCCGGGGGTGGATGAGATACGCCCGGAGTTCCTCAAGGCTCTGGATGTTGTAGGGCTGTCTTGGATGACACGTCTCTGCAACATCGCATGGACATCAGGGACAGTGCCTCTGGATTGGCAGACTGGGGTGGTGGTCCCCCTCTTTAAGAAAGGGGACCGGAGGGTGTGTTCCAACTACAGAGGGATCACACTCCTCAGCCTCCCTGGAAAAGTCTATTCGGGGGTTCTGGAGAGGAGGGTGTCCAGTATGTAAGCAGAGTCGATGTATATATGTGTTTGTGTGTGTGTATGTATATATATGTATATATGTATGTATGTATGTGTGTATATATATATATATATATATATATATATACATATACATATATATATATACATATACATATATATATACATATACATATACATATACATACATACATATATATACATACACACAAACACATATATACATCGACTCTGCTTACAAACTGGACACCCTCCCTTCCCCAGCTGCCCCTTGATAACCTGTCCATGAAAATCACAAATAGGCCAGAAGATCAAGTATAGCCTTAGCCAAGTCCCATACCCATTGAAAAAGGTGCTGCTGTTTGTCCTAGTATACAGACACAGCTCTCAGTGTGATTATACAGGGACTGAACAGCCCTTATCAAGGGCCCCTGCGCCCCATATTTTCCCAGAATCCCCCACAGAGTCCGTCAAGGAACATAGTCATATGCCTTTTCTAAGTCCAGCTGGGCGTACTCCCATGCCCCGTTCAAGATCCTCATAATGGTAAAGAGCAGGTCCACTGTTCCATACCCTGGAGGGAATCCACATTGGTCTTCTAGATCTAAGGTTGCATGACTGTGCAGAGTCTCCTTTCCAGTAACAATCTCTACCAGGGAAACTGAGAAGTGTGATTCCCCAATGGTTGAAGCACACCCACTAGTATGGCTGGACATAGAAATTGTTACCAAGATATGCAATTGATCCATTTCTGAAATGTTTTCCCCTTTTCTTGTTGCAGATGGTTAATTCTTACACAAGAAATATCAGATACAAGGCAGCATCCAGTACTGGATGGAAAAGAACACAAGGCCATTTTATGGTCATAAATTAAGCAAACTGTTTATATGATGTGGGATGAAATTATAGACAGACCCTGGCAAAAACACAGACATGTTGTAAATGAACAAACAGTATGGTCTCATATATTGTACATTGTCCTGGGAGCTGAACCCAGCAACTGTTAGGGAAGTCTATCCCAAGTAATATGATAAAAAGAGATGCATCAAATATATTTGGAACTGTTGCTTTGCCACCTTTAGACCGATCAGACCATAATTTGAGGCAGCTCATACCTACCTATAAACCCATTGTCCAGCACCTGCAAGCCAACGTCAGGACCGTGAATGAATGAACAATGGAGGCTGAAGAGACTCTGAACGATGCCTTTGAAAATACTGACTAGGATATGCTTTGTGAGTCACATGGCAAGGGCATAGACAGCCTCACTGAGTTTTGTGTGAATAACACAGTCTCCACAAAGACAATGTACTGTTTTCCCAAGAAGCCATAGATCACAAAAGACTTGAAAGCCCTACTGAATATGAAGAAGAAAGACTTCAGGTCAGAAGATAAGGATGAAATAAAGCAGGTGCAAGAAGAAGCTCTGTGAGGGGAAGCCCACTACAAAAACGAACTTGAGCACAAGCTACAACATTAAGGAAGTATGGAACGGGATGAAGACCATCACTGTCTACAAGCAGGCTATCAAACATGAAGAGGAAAGGAACAAGAGCAGAGCTAATAACACTACACACTATGTCTTCAACAGGTTTGACTCATTCTTGTCAGTATAGCCCTATCCCAACACTGGTAGCCTCAGACTTTCATAGTTTTTGAAATTTTTTTTCACTTTAAGTGACTGAAATAGTAACATTTAAAGCAAATAACTTCTAATACCCAGTATCAGTCAGTTCACAAAACTCATAATGTAACACATTTTACAGGACAAAATTTATAGTACAGGAGGATGAATTATTCCCAAAAAATATATAAAACATATCACCTGTACTGACAAGGTAATTTTAAACTCACCGAGAGAGAAAATAAAAATTATTCTTTTAATTACCCTGTTTTCACTGTGAGCTTCATCAGATTGCTTCTTTCAACAAACAGCATGAAATGCACATTCTCTGCGATTCAGAATGCAAACATTTAACAGAAAAATGAAAGACTGGTTTCACTGCTTAAGCACTGTTAGTTAAGTAGCAGAATGAAAACAGTTTCATTGCTTAGTTGGCAAGCAGCAGAATCCTAAATCTGCAGATGTATTTGCACTGAAGAAAATGCTGCTCTGACAGTAAATTATAAAATGCTGCATTTAAGCAGCGTATTGTGTAATTTCTTGCTGCAATGTAGTTCATCAGATACATAAAATTTTAAATAAAGATTAAGAAGAAATATTAGTAGTACTTGACTATTCTGTAATGAGCATTATACATTTAGCTAGCTTGCAACACCACATTTATTAGTATCAGCACTGGAAAATAACACAATCAGGAAGTAAATGCAAACCTAGCTGGAGGCAGAACAAAGGAAATAGAAGCATGGAATACTTATGACAGATGCAATATGTAAGTGGCTAACTTAAATCACTAAACATATTAAAATGAACACTGCAAAATAATGGTCCATATAAGCACATTTTGGGTCTCTGATGCCAATAAGTATTTCCATTCTTACTCAATTACAGCTAACATTATTTAAGACTAGCAGGAGTACCCGGCGTTGCCTGGGAATCTATAACTGGTGAATTTCCTAAATGAAAGAAACATAACATAGAAATCGATCAAACATTTTTCTGATTGAGATTTTATTGTAATAGTTAATATAAGTGGTTATTTTAGAGGCTTTGGATACACTATATTTTTTGTTTTGTCATGGGGTTCCGAAAATGAACAAATTGTTCTAGAATAGGCAATTCTCACATGCCACATAGAATTGTCCATGTGAAAAGTATGGATTTTCCAAATTGATGCTTTTAACTTGGAGTGATTGTCCTTCAGCCTTATTGTAGATGTTTGAAATCAAAGGGTAAATCATTCGGAATCAGCGGAATTCTTGGTATGAAAACATCTTGACGTCTTGCGCTATGTTTGAGACAGTTCACGCGATGAAAGAAGTCGGCTTTCTCATACTTGAGAAACATTGGTAAAGAGGGATGCACAGAGACCAAACGTGCCGCTAGATGGCGCCGCCGTTAACGTCTGTTGCAACGTGCGGACACTCTAGAACAGGGGTAGGCAACGTCGGTCCTGGAGTGCCACAGTATGTGCAGGTTTTTGTTCCAACCCAGTTCCTTAACGAGAACTCAATTATTGCTGATGAAGCACATATTGCTTAAGTGACATTTTAATGGTTCATTTTAGTGGTCTCGCTTGTTAAGGTTCTCCAACCTTAATTGCTTATTTCAATCTTAAACTGCTGCATTCAGTGTTTTAATTGCTCCTTATTAGCAATAAGATGTAAAACAGGGGTAGGCAATGTCGGTCCTGGTGAGCCGCAGTGGCTACAGGTTTTCATTCAACCCAATTGCTTAATTAGAAACCAATCATTGCCAATCTCAGACCTTATTTAATTTTATGGCTTGTTAGTCTGTGCAATGTAAGGCTTTTATATCGTAGATTTTTTTCCTTTCCAAGGATATCATCCAAATGATTTGAAGCCTAAAACAGATCATTTTCAGTCTGTCACATTTTTCTATTAAGAGTTTTATTAAATCAAACCGTGCATGATGAACACACACAGATGTAATTGGAAAAAAGCTAGCTGGAGAACTGCTGGCTGCTTTGTCTTTTACATCTTATTACTAATAAGGAGCAATTAAAACACTGAATGCAGCAGTTTAAGATTGAAATAAGCAATTAAGGTTGGAGAACCTTAACAAGCGAGACCACTAAAATGAAGCATTAAAATGTCACTTAAGCAATATGTGCTTCATCAGCAATAATTGAGTTCTCGTTAAGGAACTGGGTTGGAACAAAAACCTGCACATACTGTGGCACTCCAGGACCGACGTTGCCTACCCCTGCTCTAGAACATGCTACGTAGAGTTGTCCATGTGAAAAGTATGGATTTTCCAAATTGATGCCTTTAACTTGAAGTGATTGCCCTTCAGCCTTATTGTAGACGTTTGAAATCTAAGGGTAAAATCATTTGGAATCAGCGGAATTCTTGGTATGAAACCATCTTGACGTCTTGAGCAATGTTTGAGACGGCCTAGAAATAGACATTTTTGAACAGGAAATTGTAGACGTTTGAAATCAAAGGGTAAATTATTCTGAATCAGCGGAATTCTTGGTATGAAACCATCTTGACGTCTTGCGCAATGTTTGAGACTGCCTTGAAATAGACTTTTTTGTGGCAGCAGAAGTGGACTTTCTAATGCTATGTCTTTTTTTTGGTGACATGAGTATATTAGTGAAAACAACTATAATGTGTCACATGGTATTACGTACGGAATAAGCACCAGAGTGAGATGAATGTACGTTATTTACAATACATCAGAAAGCGAACAAATAGCACCAGTCAGTCAGAAAGACCAAGACTGAAATCTTACTGTGAGTCGGAAAGTGACCAAATAGCACCACAAATACGGAAAGCCAGTCATGCGCACTGGGTCGTTCACGTTTTACATCCATGCGGCAGTTCCCCTTCACACGATGAAAGCAGTTGGCTTTCTCATACTTGAGAAACATTGGTAAAGAGGGATGCACAGAGACCAAACGTGCCGCTAGATGACGCCGCCGTTAATGTCTGTTGCAACGTGCGGCCATCTTGTCGATGATAAGTATGGGGACGTGTGGTGAACATTGTGTCGGTCAAAAAGTGTCCTGCGCTTCACCATGGACATTTTTCCCAACCAAACATACCCCATGACCTTCTCCTGGTCACAAAGAAGCCCCATGCCCAGTTTGGTGGCGATCGGACGCCCGGTGCAGATTTGTATGTAGGACAAACATACATACATTGACTCTGCTTTATATATTAGATTTGGAGGTAAAGATTCTCAACCAGTTCCTTCCCTACAAGAGTAGTTATGCCTGACCATACACAGCAGCTCCAAGAATCTTCTTCAGGCCATTTAAAAACTGAGCTACATGGGACTCCTAGCTAAACGTCTCTTGCTGTTGAACCTCACCCTCAAAAACAAAAGAAAATGTTTATATGATTATTATATAATGAATTGAAGTCCAGGAAAAAATAATGGCTTTACATGGCTTTCAGGTTCCCACAACAAAACACTATTTCAGGTAAAAGTATATTACTTGTTATTTATGCATTAAGTTCTGTTTAAAAAACAAAAATTAATAACTACATAGACAACTACAGAATGGCACAAAACAGCTGTCTACATTTTAAATTAAGTATGCTCTAATGCACATAGAACCACTCACATACCACAGTCGAACATCTCAGATTTCAAGGACAATGATCCAATCCTCAAGGTCAAGTAAATGTCACAAGGCCATGTACATTGCACATTACATTAACCATTTTAGCAATTTTTCACTTGCAGACTTAATTTACATAAACTTAGAGAGTCAAAGGAAATGGCGCACTCCCATGATTGCTCATCTTGTAGTTTGATATGCCCAACCATTTATATATTTTTCTCATGTATTATGTGCTTTCCACAGTAATTCCTTTATTTGCAGTAATACAGGAGTGCAGTACTAATTTTCAGTTGGTACTAATGATATTGTAAGAAAAAAAAAGCTAGTATCATGACCTTTTTTGAAATGTTGGTATTGACTTGTAACCAAAGTACTGGTTTTTGTGACATCCCTACCTGGAAGTACAATGCATATCATACAACTATGAGGAAAATCAATCATGGGTGTTTTGGGCATGACAAACAGAGGAGAGATTAATCTGTCTGATGTTGCATGCTTTACATACCATGACAGAATGGAAAAAAAATAAAGGGATAAGACTGTCTGAACTCGCAGTACCTGTAAAGCATTCACACGAGCACCAGCTTCCTTGGGCAGCATGTTAATGGCTGTCAGACCTCGCAGTACTTTGGAAATGTGAAATTGTGCTGAAAAGTCACATCGCAATCGTCTAATTTGACATGCCCTGTGCTTTCAAGTTTTGTTATGTGTAATACTCAGGAGACAAGATAGGCACTTGCAGTAATCAATCTGGCGTCTTCTCCAACTAGAAGTTGTGCAATGTGACATCGGTTTTTAGAGTAAAAGAGGTTTTTGGTGCTTGGTGTCTGTTGACAAGAGCAATGGAACACATATAATAAATTCCCTTTAAGTTCCATAAATAGCAGACTGTGTTAGACACTGATATACAAAATAAGACAATGTAGAATTTTGTTTTATGAGATTTATTAATTTATTATGCAACTCTATGAAACTTACGGTTGTCAACAATTTTTTTCATCCAGCACCATTTGCAGTTTGCCAGAGGATACAATTTCTGAGGATGGAATAGGATTTCCTTTTATTATGATGTACTCTCAACATACCAGTATGTGTTTGGAGGCTACATGTTTCTCAAATATTATAGTTCTACTAGCCAACCCGCGGCGTACCATACGCCGCATAATTATGTATTGATGGGTTAACAGTTCCTGAAAGACACAGTTGTCCAAATGGGGTTGGTTTTGAGGATACGACTGTAGGTGAATGAAAAGATGGAACTCTGGAGAGGGCAACATACAATACAGCGTTTTACATGCTGCATACAGCGATTCACATTGAAGTATAGACATTGCTAAGACTATGGAATGCCCCTCGCAAACTGTTTTACACGATGCATACAGCGATTCACATCTGCGACAAACTGTTTTACACGCTGCATACAGCGATTCACATCCGCGACAAATATGATTCTTCTTAGATGGTGCTGGTTTGTCCACCCTCGCTCTCGAAACATACACACTGCCTGGTCATGTGCCCGCTCACAAGAGCAACTAACAGAGACCCGCCCACCAACTGTAAGACCATGGGATACCCTTCGCAAACTGTTTTACACGCTGCATACAGCGATTCACATCCGCGACATGATTTTTCTTAGATGGTCCTGTCGCGTCCACCCTCGCACTCGAAGCATACACACTGCCTGGTCATGTGCCCGGTCGCAAGAGCAACTGACAGAGACCCGAGAACCAACTCTAAGACCATGGGATACCCCTCGGAAACTGTTTTACACGCTGCATACAGCGATTCACATCCGTGACAAACATGCCTCTTCTTAGATAGTCCTGCCGCATCCACCCTCGTTCTCGAAGCATACACACCGCCTGGTCATGTGCCCGCTCGCAAGAGAAACTCACGGAGACCCGCCCACCAGCTCTAAGACCATGGCGTGTAAAACAGTCGTGCGTCATAACCGAAAAGAATACAGTGGAACCTTGGTTCACGACCATAATTCGTTCCAAAACTCTGGTCGTAAACCGATTTGGTCGTGAACTGAAGCAATTTCTCCCATAGGATTGTATGTAAATACAATTAATCAATTCCAGACTGTACGAACTGTATGTAAATATATATTTTAAGTTTTTAAGCACAAATATAGTTAATTAAACCATAGAATACACAGCGTAATAGTAAACTAAATGTAAAAACATTGAACAACACTGAGAAAACCTTGAACAACAGAGAAAACTAACACTGCAATACTTTGTGCTATAGCGCTACCAACCGCTGGCTAAAAACACTTTTTTGTAATGAGTTTTAAGCACAGGGAAAAAAATGAACATTTGAAAATATCCGTAATTTAATAAACCACCAAGAAAAGTAACATTGCAACAATGCACACTATGAACCGATCGCTGTAAACAGAAGTGAAAACAAAATCAAGCCCAGTGCATTCTTTAACTGCCTTCCTACCTTTCGAGTCTAGCCCCCTCTCTCTGGCGCTGCCTGTGTGTGTGCGTCTGTCTCTCTCTGGCGCTGCCTGTGTGTGTGCGCGGCTCTCTCTCTGGCGCTGCCTCTGTGTGTGTGTGGCTCTCTCTCGCGCTGCCTCTGTGTGAACCAAGGTTCCACTGAGGTTGACTAATGAAAAGTCAATGTGGCTCAGAGGTGCATGTGGAGTCTAGCAGAGACGAACGTGAATGGCGCCCGGTGTTGCGAGTTGCTGTGTCCAAGTTGGTGGGCATGGCTCTGCGAGTTGTCGTCGTATCCAATGGTCTTAGAGTTGGTGGGCGTGGCTGTCTTGCGTGCTTTCCATGGGTGGCTACTTGTCGGCAGCTTAGTGAATTATATACGGTGGGCGTGGCTGTCTTGCGTGCTTTCCATGGGTGGCTACTTGTCGGCAGCTTAGTGAATTATATACGGTGGGCGTGGCTGTCTTGCGTGCTTTCCATGGGTGGCTACTTGTCGGCGGCTTAGTGAATTATATATATGATACTGGCTGCAACTGCTTTAATATCTGTTGATAGGGTATTATTCTTCAATCTCTTTCAGCAGGTTTTTGCATTACATGTTTTAATACTGTACAATTGCTGCTTGGGTAGATAACATAAAATTCTCAAACTTGTTTAACTCATTTAATAGTCATGGAACACCAGACCCTACCTTGGAAACAATGTGTGTAAGACATGAAAAACAACTGGAAAGGGCTCACAAATGCATACACTCACATTTCTAACAACCAATTTGGAATTTTGCCTACTAACATAACGTGCATGTCATTGTGATCTGGAAATCAGAACTGATTCTCAGGAGGAAATGCCATGCTGACAAAGAAATAATGTTGAAACTCCACACCAACAAATACCAGGTACTTTATCCAAACTCAAGACTTTGGATCCATGATGCCACCATGCCATCCACATATGCTTCTGCTTTTGCTACTAATACCAACATGAAAATATACATAGAGTACAATATGCCTGGAGTTACTGAGCATCTAACAACTTTGTGGTGAAAAAACCTAAATGTTTTTGTGGGAAAAAAGGAACTGACAAATGTTAAAATAAATCTCTGTGACATTTCCATGTCATTCCCGCCTGCCTAAAAAAAGGATAAGCCAGCAAAACATTGACCTGAAATTTTGACAAACTGATAATGAATAACACTAGATTCAAATAGAAACTTGAAGTGTTACATAGATTTAACAGTTTGGTTGGCAGCATAATTAAAGATTTTCCAGAAACACATTCACGCTTGATCTGTGCTTTCTGTAACTGAGATTAGAATAATTGAAATCAGAATATCGTAAAAACAGCAATAAGTAGGTATAAAAAGAGGATGATGATTATGTACTTAAATATGAATGAATGATACATTATTTTTTCTCTAGAATTATCTCAAAGCAAAATAAAAAATGTTAATTATTTAGTTCAATGAAACAACCTGAATTATTTTTGCTCTCAATACAAGCATGTTTCTGCTACTCAGAGCATGCATGTCTATTTCAATAATTCAAACAGAAATATGGGACAATGGTCTTGTCTTGAAAATGCATTCTTAGAATATGTTATTATCAAACATGATTTTTCCATAATAAATATCTGGTATGTTCCTAAACTGTTATCACTATCTCAAAAAAAGTTTTACTCTACAGTAACATTCATTTCAGGCAAATCTACAAAACATAATAGTATGATTGTGTCCGACAAAATATGTTATACTTTCATTCAGAATATTAATAAAGAACACATAAGAATATTAGTAAAGAACACATAGTAGTTGGAATAGTGTTGAGAGACTGCCCATTGGAATAAGGTGACAGTGGAAGGGAAATCTATTCCAGCACCTAAGCCTTGAATTGCTTGAGTTCAGTAGATTACAAACATCTTTCGTGTTATTCTAAGTGAGATTTTTTATTTTACCTTTGTTTTGTTACCAGATCTGAAAACTCTACTCATCATTCAGGAGACTTTTTAGCACCTTAGGTATCCATGACTGTATGTTTGGAAATTTGTTCATTATTTTCAAGGCAACAATATAAGTTAATACAGTCTGTAATGCAGGAACAAAGTCCCTCAATATCACTCCCACTTAAACACCATTTCTTAGTCTGTTCTTTGGAAACAGGCATTCAGAGCCACTTCAGCTTCCAGGGTCCACTGCCTCACTATCCTGGTAGAAACAGATTGCCACTTAATAACAGGTTTGTAAATGTGAGTAAGTGGGGTCAGATTGTGGTCAGATTTGCCCAGTGGTTCCACAGGTTTAGCGTTAAAGAATCTTTAACATTTACAATACATTAGCTCCAGCTTGTTTTGTCCAAGAGTGGAACATGATGCACACTGCTGGAAGTTTGTCATTTTTATTTCCAAACTCTGAAGCCAGCACATATTATAACTGTAGGGTTGGAACAAATCCTTATTAGAGTGTTGGTAACAGAGAGAATCATTTCTGTTGCTGTGTTCCCAAATATAAATAATAATCAAAATAATTCATTGTATCAACCTAGGCAAATAATATGGTTGAATTCCTACAGCCAAAATTGCAATGCCCCAATTTCAATTTTTAGTTTTAACTAAACACCTTTAACACCATTTTATATTCACAAAGATATCCAATTCCTCCTCCTGCATTTTTCCATACTTTACTATACTCTGTGTTCTTGTATCAGATTAAATGAGCCCCGAAATAAAATAGTATCCAGTATATCTGGTTTAAGCCATTTCTCTATAGCACACTAAATTCCACAGTACTTGAATATATCATGACATGCTATGAGAGCTGGAAATGCACCAATCTTATATGGCTCCAGCAGACCCCCGTGACCCTGTGTTAAGATATAGTGGGTTGAATAATGGATGGATGGATGGATGGACTGATTATATGAATGCAATCAAACATTTCTCATTATAGTAGATAGTATAGCAGGTCTGAATTCTTTCCACTTCGCTTTTATTCTTGGTCTGTCTCACCACCCTCTCCTTCTTCAGAAGACCAACTTGTCTGGTAGGATGAAACAGGATTGCTGACTATAGGAGCATTTAATATACCACCCTTTTAACTCAGAATCCACTTAGTTTTTAGTTGTTGCAGAATAAAGGTAGTTTTCAGACCCTGTTTGCTCTCATTGCAACTTCTCCCAAGTTTGCAGCATGGGTTTGAGATGACAACAGCAGATCATTTGTAAATTTAAAATAAATTTAAATGATTTATAGAGGCTACATTCAGTGATGCCAGATCATCGCTAATCCAAAAATTACAGGGAGAAAGAAAACACAGCCTCATAAAAGGCTGCTGCCTGCACATCGCTACAGATTCCACAGTCACTTTGCAAGGGAGGTAACTTCCGCTTATATTTTACCTTAATTTCTACCAGGTGTACATTAAACATTACTTAACCGATACAATTACAGTACACCAACAAATTTCATGGGGGTTATGTTCCTAGAGCACCTGTGAATTGTGAAAAACCACAAATTTTGGATGTGGTTAAACAAAATGCCTATTTTTATAGTTTAAACCCTATATATGCCCCCAAAACACTAATTTAATTTCAAACTCAGCTTAATACATTACCTAAAAAAAAGAATGTAAAGGTAAATCCGTATACTGCACAGTACTGTACTGCTATGTCTCCCGCGGTGCTAGAATGTAAAATATCGTTGTTACCACTATACTGTATGTACTGTAATTCATGCAAGTGTGTTTTCATTGCCAGAACCCTTAGAAGGTGCAGGGCATTTTGACGGCATCTTGGGGCTTTAAGTCTTAAACTGCCACATACTTGGGGGTTAATGCATCCCTGTATGCCAAATACTTTTTTGCTGCACTTTAAGTAAATGTTACAATTTACAAAGAAAAAGTGAAATTTTAATGGAGCACATTTTTTTCATGCAAAGAGTATCACAATTACTGCAACACTGATAATTTTACACACTGCTAATGAACTGTAAAAACTATTTAAAAAACTACTGGAACAATATGTACAAGGTGTAACGGACGCCATGGATGAAATCACCAAGCCAACTGCGCTTGAACTGGCTGCACACAAGCACACAGAGGTAAGCGCTGATGCTGGCAGGCTAGTCTAATGCAGCAGCTCAATCCCAGGGACAGTAAGGCTGCAGTGCTGCAGGATGTCAAGCTTGGGTCACAGAATTGCTCAGAAACACAGGAGATTTTAGAGACAGGAACTTTATTCAAACAAACATGTCTCTTTCAGAAGTAAAACAAGCTCAGTATGCAGTTAGTTCTCGTTTAAAAGAATAGGCAAACATCATAGGGGAGCACAACGGGAGCAGGACCCCAACAGGAGCAGAGGATGTCTGGGGGAGGAGAGAGAAACAAAGCAATCAGCCAAAAAGGACAGGTGCTGTTCAGGCTTTTAAGTAAGCATAGCGTAGTGCGAGAAGCATATTATTCAACAGAGCAGCCCAGCAAGTAAGGGAGCAATGTGAAGGTAGTCTATCCGCGTTTTTTAAGAGGGTTTTTTTGAGGAGTGTCCGTGTCTTCTATGGAGCGTTCAGCCCCCCTGCTGACAAGGGGCTGGTAGTGGTCATGAGCTGGCTGCTCAACGAATGTACAGCACTGACTGATCAGCTCCTGCGTGCTCGCAAATGGCACTAGGAAACGACTACAGCCGATTGTGGTGGTTTAAGGGTTCAGAGGAACAAAACGGAAAACACAAGAACACTCAGCTGGAGATGCATCACAGTCAATCACAAGCAAGGAGAAATGAATAATGCTGTAGCGGTCCGGTGCCACTAACAGATTCACACCGTCGAGAAGACGGTGATTTATTTTTATGGTGGAGATTCCAGGGACGCAACCAGCCTTGGCCCGACCTGCCCGCACTCATAAACAGAGACAAAAACAAAGCAAACCGGTAATCAAACAGCAAATAAAGAATGTAATGAAAACAACGATACCACTGCGGTGGGTTGGCACCCTGCCCGGGATTGGTTCCTGCCTTGTGCCCTGTGTTGGCTGGGATTGGCTCCAGCAGACCCCCGTGACCCTGTGTTCGGATTCAGCGGGTTGGAAAATGGATGGATGGATGGATGGACAACGATACCACCCCTGTTCCCCTTATGGCGATTACACATTAAATACAACAAAGCACAAAGAAAACACACACAGTAAATCATGAAGAAAGTTCATGAAAAACGGCAACGGATGAAATGTAATGGTGAAAATAGATAGTCCAGAGATCTGCACAGTGAATGGGAATGTAAAGATAGTCCTACCGCTAGTTCCTGAAATGGTGAAGATGGGTGGACAGGTTCAGGAGCGCTCCTTTCTTTGCAGGATGGCCATGAATCAACTTACACTCCTCATGTACACAGGCAGACGGCAGATAATTCAGACGCCAATCACGAAACGATCCAGAACAAAACGAATAAGTACAGGTAACCCAACAGAAGGCAGGCAGAGAGACAGGAATTTGAAACACAAATTACAAAAACTTTTTTTTTGCTTTTGTTCACCGACCCCCTTTTTAAAAGCCGCACTGACATCCTTTGACCCCAACAGCCCCAGCACCCTCAGCAGAAGCCCAATCGGAGCCACTGCAGGGACTGCTGGGAGTTACAGTTTCAAATTCTATTGGCTACTTTCACCATCCCAAGCTGCGTTTTCCTCTACATTTGCTTCCTATTCTCTCTACAGTACAGTATTTCCATGAAAAAAGCCATAAAAATTGCAGAGGATATTTGCGGTTTCCGCTAACAGTTATTAGACAGGTTCTAAGAAAAATCCGCGAAGTGACTGAGGCCGCAAACTCTGAACCGCGACTTCGCTGAGGTCTACGGTATACTGGATAGGGATGGGTATCGAACACCAGTTTTAAATTGGTACTGGTCCTGAACTGGTTGGTACCAAAATATCAATAAGTTCCTGGAAAAATTGTGCCACTATAGGTATTTTTGAACGTTAATTCATACTAACACTAGCAGTGTTTTTAAATTCCTAGCATCCCCTAATGATGACTACATTGCATGCGTCAGCCATTTACGTTTTAGTTGCAGAGCTGCATGTGTAACAAACTGTAATCAGTCTTTTGTAATTGTTTTTTAAGTTTTAGATATAAACCTCCCCAAAATCAACTGTAGTTATATAAAGTTAACAACATACCAATCATATTGCAATAATCTGGCTAGAAATTCAGAGCACCATGTGGCTTGCTATTTTTGAAAAAAAGTTGTATTAAAATTACTGCTGAATTTCTTCACATCGTATTATATCTATTTTATGCACCACATTATGGAGAGTAGTACCGATAGTACCAACAGTATCAGTATCGATGAAATCCTGTAATTGGACCAACATTAATAATGCTTTGGATTAGGTCCTAATCCTTCACTGTTTAAGAGCAAAGCACTTTCATTCCCTTAGCCTGTCAGAGTATGACATTCTCTTAAATTCCTTTTTATTTATTTATTTATTTTTTTTAATCTATTCTCTGTATAGCTCCTAGTGCTTCTATTTTCTTTTTGTATCCTGCTGACCAGAACTATACATAGACTTCAAGATGCTCACTAGCTTATAATACATTCAGGGAAAGACGTTCTTTGATTTACAGTCAGCAGTTTTACAATGTAATATTTTCTTTAACTTTTTAATTGCTCTTTCAGCTGTATGGATGATCACAGTACTGTGTGTCAGCATAACGCCTTAAATCCTATTCAGAGGTTCCTGCTTGTACTGTAAATTACAGTCACCCCCTTTTTTTTTTAGTGTATAATTAACATTTTTTTTTACATGCATGTAACTTGCCAGATTTCTACAAGGTAATTCATTCTTTAAATGTTTGCCCAGTTCTGAAAACTGCGCAGATCACTCTGAACTGCTATTGCTGCCTTCTCCATATTTGTCATTTACAATGATAAAGATGTTTTCAATAGCACAATCAAGCTGTAATAAATCTGCAGAAATATATATAATATTTCCTTTGTCTTGCTCTGAGAGATGTTGATTTCGCTTTACAGAAACCTGATAATATAGTATATAAATAACACTTTAATGGATTTTCCAAGAAATTTAAAATCCATTAAATAATGCTAGACTGCTAACGTCTTAAATAATTTCATTGAAGCTGTAGTGTGATTTCTAAGTCAAATGCCAATGAACAGCAGGGAAGCCTTGCAGGTCTCCCAGGACTAGAACACAGGTAGGAAGCAGCTGAGACAGAACGTATTAAAAGACAGCACAGAAGTCAAATATGCCCTCAGCCATCCCCCTTGCTGTGTGGTAGTTTTAAACACGTTGTTAATGAAATCTATTCTAATAGCATAAAGATAATGCTGTAAACTGCTTAAGATCTCCCTGCAATCCAATTTTACCATTTTGTTTATTATTTAAATTTGACAAGCAGACTACCATGAAGAATTATTCTCTAAATCTATATAGAAGAATAAGAGGCTTGAATATTAAAGATTTATAAAATGCTTAGTACAGAATGCAACAAGGCCCAGAAATCACAATTTCTAATATAAAATCAACAGTGTATACAGAAGAAAAATATAATTAGATCTGTTTATACAGATTTGTAAGGTAATCAATGTCAGTAGTGTGATTAAATATGAGAGAGAAATATATACAGTTCAAATAATTTAAAAGGCAACAGGTCAGCAAGAACAGATAGGGGAACCCCAGCTTTTTCATATAAACAAAAAACACACCCAAAACAACTGTCAAAGATGCAGGCCAGTCCAAAATCATACTCAGTAGTTTGTATGGCCCCCACGAGCTTGTATGCTCCTAATGAGACGATGGATAGTGTCCTGGGGGTTCTCCTGCCAGATCTGGACTAGGGCATCACTGAGCACCTGGACAGTCTGAGGTGCAACCGGACGGCGTCAGATGGACCAAAACATAATGTCCCAGAGGTGTTCTATTGGAGTTAGGTCAGGCAGGAGTGGGGGCCAGTCAATGGTATCAATCCCTTCAACCTCCAGGACCTGCCTACATACTCTCACCACAAGTGGCCGGGCATTATCGTGCACCAGGAGGAACCCAGGACCCACTGCACCAGCATAGGTTCTAACAATGGGTCCAAGGATTCCATCCAGATACCAAATTGCAGTCAAGGTGCAGTTGTCTAGCCTGTAGATGTCTGTGCGTCCCTCCATGGATATGCCTCCCCTGACCATCACTGACCCACCACCAAACTGGTTATGCTTAACGATGTTACAGGCAGCATAACGTTCTCCACGGCTTCTCCAGACCATTTAATGTCTGTCACATGTGCTCAGAGTAAACCTGCTCTCATCTGTGAAAATCACAGGGCGCCAGTGGTGGGCCTGCCAATTCTGGTATTCTATGGCAAATGCCAATTCAGCTCCATGGTGCCAAGCAGTGAGCATAGAGTCCACTACAGGACATTGGGCCCTCAGGCCACCCTCATGAAGTCTGTGACAGACAGACAGACAGACAGACAACTTTATTAATCCCAAGGGGAAATTCACAAAAAGGTAGAAACAAAGTTGTACACGGAGCTGCTGGAAAGGCTGTCACTCGCGGCGGCACCCAAGTCATAAAAAATTTAAAAAAAAAAAAAAAAAAATTTGTTTGATCAAAGACATTCACATCAGTGGCTTACTGGAGGTCAATCTGTAGGGCTTTGGCAGTGTTCATCCTGTTCCTCCTTGCCCAAAGAATCAGATACCAGTCCTGCTGATGGGTTAAGGACCTTCTATGGCCCTGTCCAGCTCTCCTAGAGTGCCTGTCTGCTGGAATCTCCTCCATGCCCTTGAGACTGTGCTCGGAGACACAGCAAACCTTCTGACAATGGCACGTATTGATGTGCTATCCTGGAGAAGTTGCACTATCTGTACAACCTCTGTAGGGTGTAGGTATCACCTCATGCTACCAGTAGTAACACTGACAGTAGCCAAATGCAAAACTAGTGAAAAAACTGAAAAGATGATGAGGGGAAAATGTCAGTGGCCTCCACATGTTAAACCATTCCTGTTTTGGGGGCAGTCTCATTGTTGCCCCTGTAGTGCACCTGTTGTTAATTTCATTAACCCCAAAGCAGCTGAAACTAATTAACAACTCCCTCTGCTACTTAACTGACCAGATCAACATCCTAGAAGTTTCATTGACTTGATGCTCTACTCTGATTAAAAAATGCTCCTTGAATGGTTTTTGAAATATACTGCTCAAAAAAATTAAATATTCCCCATAGTCATTTATAAAAAATTGATATTCCAGAACAAGGTTTGGAGTCTAAATGTAGAATATCTGATTTAATATAATCTTTTGGGGTGTAGGAAAACACCAATTTTGGAAATGTTTTCTTACATGGCAACATACAACTTGTTATATGTTCTCTGTATGTGTTGTATAGATGCTCAAAAGTTTGGTGCTGGTGTTTGACACTTTACTGGATTTGATTCCTGTCTGGGTTTCTTTCTCCTCATATTCACATCCAAACTGGTACTCTAGTTCCCTTCTCAAACCGCAAACTGTTGTATGTTAATGGATGATCTATGGAAATGGACAGGTATTGCATTCTTGAGTTTTTTATCTGCTTTGCCCCAGTGCTGCATGAATTTCCTCTAGCATAGAGCAATTTAATGGAAAAGGCTGGTTTATAAAATGTATGGATAACTGGAATATAATGAGTCATTGCAAGAGAATTTTTATTTCAATATTTACAATATATTAGAACATTACACCTATATGGTGGTGGAAGTGAGAAATGAACAGTCCTGTTTTTATTTTAAGTTAGGCTTCAACATCAAACTGTCCTGGAAAATCCACTGCATTTTCCAGTGCCTGACAAAACTCAAGTGCAACCTTGAAATTAGCCTTTTGCATGAGATATGTGCATTCCTCAAACATTGAGAAAAGTTTTTTTTTTATATTTTAGACAGACTATGCACTAAACTGGCCTGTTGTGATTGCGCGGTTTTGTTTGTAATGAATGTTCCTATGTTCTGAATATGTTTTTACATAGATAAGCTTTTGTTGCCCCAAACCTAACCCAGCATAAAGGATGTACACAAAATGTGTGCAGATGTTCCTTTAAGAACAAGATACATTTTTGTCAATTGTTTTTATTAATCGGGCGGCACGTTGGCACAGTGGGTAGCGCTGCTGCCTCGCAGTTAGGAGACTCAGGTTCGCTTCCCAGGTCCTCCCTGCATGGAGTTTGCATGTTCTCCCTGTGTCTGTGTGGGTTTCCTCCAGGTACTCTGGTTTCCTCCCACAGTCCAAAGACATGCAGGTTAGGTGCACTGGCGATTCTAAATTGTCCCTAGTGTGTGCTTGGTGTAAGTCTGTGTCACTGTGTGTGATGTGTGTGTGTGTGTGTGTGTGTGTGTGTGTGTGTGTGTGTGTGCACCCTGCCCGGGGTTTGTTTCCTGCCTTGCACCCTGTGTTAGCTGGGATTGGCTCCAGCAGACCCCTGTGACCCTGTAGTTAGGATATAGCGGGTTGGATAATGAATGGATGGATGGACTTTTATTAATCTCCAAATATAACAGAGCTTTATTTAATTGTACAATATTTCACAACAAATCCCAAATAAAGGTTTATCAAGAGAAGGCAAAGCCTAAAAAAGTATTTCTCAAAGCAATGAAGAGTAATTGTAAAGCTTTATGTTAACCACTATACTTCTAGTAAAAAAAAATATTCTCAAAACTCTTTTAATTTACAATACAATAACATAGGCAATATGTTAATCTTCTACTTTAAAATGTAACTGTACATACTCTTGGGAAAATAAGCAGGAATATTAGATTAAATGTATTTGCATGCATTACTTTCTGGCTGTATTTTTTTTTTTTTAAACAGTTTATGTTTTTATATTTGGCCATAAAATGACATTGATAATATGACAAAAACTGAAATTATGAAACTCACCTATTGTGCTCATTTCTAAACATTAACACTTAGCCAGAATTTATTTTAGGTATTCATTAAGAAATATTTGTTGACAAGCTTAAAATGTAAATTTGCCTGTACAGTATATTTTGGACTTGGTCTATTAAAAGCTATGCCAGGAAGCTGTAACTCGCTTTCCAGCATTTTAATGTAGGATATTAAGCCCACTACCCAGCCTGCTTGCCATCTGCCTAGTTATTAACACCAAGCCCATCTCAGCGTCTTTGACAATAGGAGACTGATATTTGAGGGACAAGTTGGCTTTCTTATCACAATGAGGCAAACACAGTGTAAGCAAACACATGTACTCTCTCAAAATTACCATGAAAGTGGTGAATTTGTTTTGTATTAATTAAAAACCTCTATTTTATCTGATGTACAACACTTTAGAGCTTATTTTACTTAAAATGTATTATTCATGGGCGGCACGGTGGCGCAGTGGGTAGCGCTGCTGCCTCGCAGTTGGGAGATCTGGGGACCCGGGTTCGCTTCCCGGGTCCTCCCTGCGTGGAGTTTGCATGTTCTCCCCGTGTCTGCGTGGGTTTCCTCCGGGCGCTCCGGTTTCCTCCCACAGTCCAAAGACATGCAGGTTAGGTGGATTGGCGATTCTAACTTGGCCCTAGTGTGTGCTTGGTGTGTGGGTGTGTTTGTGTGTGTCCTGCGGTGGGTTGGCACCCTGCCCAGGATTGGTTCCCTGCCTTGTGCCCTGTGTTGGCTGGGATTGGCTCCAGCAGACCCCCGTGACCCTGTGTTCGGATTCAGCGGGTTGGAAAATGGATGGATGGATGTATTATTCATTTAAAACAGAGTTTCACCCATCAGAACTACTAGTGTACTTTACAATTCTGAAGTCTGAAGTGTAAATATGTTCCATTTGATCACAGTATTTTCAGCCACCATTCAGCAAAAATAAAAATAAAAAAAAAACTTACAACTATATTTGACACTCTTTGAGTAAATGGTCAATACTTTGTACTGTTTTAATACATACATCTTAAGAATAGTTTTACTTTCATACCAGAACTCATCTGGTATGCTTTGCACAAATGACTGAACTAATATTATTGAATATTTTGATTTGAATTAAGCTGAAAGAAGCTTCTAGTTGCTGTTTCACAAGATGGCGGGGATCCTGACTATGAAGAGGGCAAAAAGGAACAGTAGCACCCATGACCTTTATCATATAAACTATGCATAGTTGCCCATTCAAATTAAAAAAAAAAATTATTCATGGTTTTGGTTATTCATAGTTGGCTATGAACAATTACATAGGAATGTTTTTAGAGCCTAGAGAGATCACAAAAAGTCACAGGCGACAGGTAAATCAAAATTATTTAGTAAACAATACTGAAATTTATTTATATAAAATAAAATCATATACGATATAAATATCAGTTTTTTAATATTTAAGAGTATAGGTGTATAGCATACTACATCATTAATATTATGTCAGTTACCTTCTACCTTCACTACTCCCTTAGTTGTTCATTAGATCTGGACATCTCCTCCCAGCTGGTTTGTACTCTGTGCTCTCTCTCGCTCTCACCTCTAACAGAAACCTACGTAGACCTCTAGCTACCTTTCTTGGCAATTTAAGATGCTTCACATATCATCAACTTGGAGCCCTTCACTAAACCGGCAAAATCAGCAGTGCAAACCAATTACGGGAAACCACATAATGACACAATGATTGAGGCAGATATGTGTCTTAAAATGATGGATTTGGGGAGTATCAACACAAAAAAGCAGAAGCCCAAGCCCAGGTCAATTCCCAGTTTTCCAGCCAAACCTGATGCTTACTAATTGTCTTAAAGCTGCCTTGTGACCACTGAGATGTACTTATTACGGGAGACTCAGTTATTTATAACCTGAGCTTTAACTAGTAAATCTTCATGTTAACGATCAGATTACTGATAAGAAAACAGATTTTTTAAAACTTGAGTGAAACATGCCCTGGCAGTGATGGAGTGGCTGCACTAATTGAAATGCCACCAATCTCACATATTATTTTTGTCATTCTGTTTGCCAAACAAAGAAACTTCTCAAAAACTTACTTGACCCAGTTAAATTGTATAGATACCAATCTTTCTAAATAGAAGGTAAAGTACATAACAATGCTATTCCTATTTATAGCAGCAGATGAACCCCTGATTAATTGTCTTACTAGCATTACAGAATTAATGAACATACATTTTATTAAAACTAAACAAGGAAAAACCTCTAGTTACCGGCTGAACATTATCAAATTGGACATTGATTTAATGATTTTTAACCCTTAGATGTTATGTTTAAGCTAGGGTTCCTCATCAGGCTTATATTTAAATTTCTTTTTAATATCTATGTTGTTCATTGTCGATTCATCTATTACAGGCAGTCAGTAATTTTCTAACCAGCTTAAGTCCTGAACAAGGTCACGGGGGTCTAGTGGAGCCTACCTCAGCTAGCATAAGGTGAAGGCAGGAACAAAATCCAGGGCAGGGAGCCAGTCCATCGCAAGGCATTATTTATTACAATTGTCTCTATTAATATTGTTATTATGTCCATTTGTGTATTTACTGTTAATTTTATTTCTCTATTATTTTTGAATCGTTCCATTATGTTCATTGCATTTTGTGGTTAAAATCCCAATGGGTGGGACCACCTCTTTCATCACTGCTAGGTACTGGCCATATCCCATAAAAAGTTTCTTGTGGTTCACTGAGATCTTTGGAAGTTACTGTGGGTGCTGTTTTGCTTTTGGAATTACTACTGCTGCTGACGTTTTGCTTATGTTTACTGGATTTAGATACTGGATTGTTTTTCAGGACATGTTCGCCTTGGGACTGCCTTCCAGGATACTCTTTTTTTGTTTTTTTTCAGCCTTTTCTTTAACTTTTATCTTTTGTAAATTAATATCCACTTGTATAAAGATTCTTTGTTTGCCCTTTCACCTAACAAGCTGGGAGTTTATGCACACCCTCCAACTTATGCAGCCTTGGCTATATTTTGAGACGTATCTTGGGATTTTGAATTTTTAAAGTGAGTTCTTCATTTTGAAGCCTAGTCAGGCCTGAAACCTCCCATTTGTATGGGTTAGACTTGTTTTGGGCAAGCCCAGTCTGTATTATGATCTGTTTTTGTGGATCTTTATGTAGATAAAAGCCTTACCTGTTCTGGCTATTTTGATGCTGAAATCATAACAGAGATTTACAAATGAGGGTTTATTCTATTTTTCCTCTTTTATAAAACTTCTTCTTTTATTACTTGTAAAGCACTGTGAGCTGCACTTGTGTATGGAAATGTCCAATACAAATAAATGTTGCTGTTATATGTTAATACTAGCAAAATACCCGCGCTTCGCAGCGGAGAAGTAGTGTGTTAACACTAGAATTACCAGAGCCTACGAAAAAACTCGTATATCCGGCCCACCTTAAATCGCTTCTTAAATCTGTTCACACCTCTCCGCCAGCATCCTTTGTCCTCTAAATGTGCTGATAAAAGACAAGCTGCCAGCAGCCGGCTATTCCATCCCCCCACCGACTTAGAACGTGAGCAAACTTTTCCCAGCTCATGCCTTGATTGATTACCTGGGAGTGAAGTGGAGTTTAACAGTGGAAATAATAGATCGTTATTCTAAAGTAATCTGTGTAAACACATTGTTAAAACAGAAACTTTGTCATATTTTAGTAATAAATGTTACGAAATGTAGTAGGCATAAACTATAGAATGTGTAAAGCCCGAGTTCCAAAGATCAAATAAACACTTTCACAAAAGCTTCAAGGATTGTACAACAGCCTCCGTGGCGTAGCGCGTTAAGATTTGCATCTTAGAGCACTACAGCTCTGCCGCCTCACAGACCTGAGTTCGATTCCCCGCTGGGGATGAAATTTTTCTTTTTAACCTCAAACGGACATAAAATTTATAAATTGATATGCACTGTCAGTTAATGAGATCATTATATTTTCATATGGGATGCTCCTTTTAAAATATTTTTTTAACAATTGAGACTGCAATTAACAGGAACAACTTTCCTTATAACTTATTTTTAAGATCCATAACACACAGACAGTCAGAGCACTGCGTAATAGAGAGACAGACAGGCAGAAAAGTCACTAGATATATAAATAAACAGGGAAGGCACATGTACTGAAAGAAGAAAAAAGATCAACATGCGTTGTTCCTGCAGCGCTGAATGAGCTCAGGCGCTCTAACATCACCCCTCCCCCGATCTTACTTAGAGAGTCAGATGGGGGGAGGGGTATATGTATATAGATAATATATATATATATATATATATATACACACATACAGTGGTGTGAAAAACTATTTGCCCCCTTCCTGATTTCTTATTCTTTTGCATGTTTGTCACACAAAATGTTTCTGATCATCAAACACATTTAACCATTAGTCAAATATAACACAAGTAAACACAAAATGCAGTTTTTAAATGATGGTTTTTATTATTTAGGGAGAAAAAAAATCCAAACCTACATGGCCCTGTGTGAAAAAGTAATTGCCCCCTTGTTAAAAAATAACCGAACTGTGGTGTATCACACCTGAGTTCAATTTCCGTAGCCACCCCCAGGCCTGATTACTGCCACACCTGTTTCAATCAAGAAATCACTTAAATAGGAGCTGCCTGACACAGAGAAGTAGACCAAAAGCACCTCAAAAGCTAGACATCATGCCAAGATCCAAAGAAATTCAGGAACAAATAAGAACAGAAGTAATTGAGATCTATCAGTCTGGTAAAGGTTATAAAGCCATTTCTAAAGCTTTGGGACTCCAGCGAACCACAGTGAGAGCCATTATCCACAAATGGCAAAAACATGGAACAGTGGTGAACCTTCCCAGGAGTGGCCGGCCGACCAAAAATTACCCCAAGAGCGCAGAGACGACTCATCCGAGAGGTCACAAAAGACCCCCAGGACAACGTCTAAAGAACTGCAGGCCTCACTTGCCTCAATTAAGGTCAGTGTTCACGACTCCACCATAAGAAAGAGACTTGGCAAAAAACGGCCTGCATGGCAGATTTCCAAGACGCAAACCACTGTTAAGCAAAAGAACATTAGGGCTCGTCTCAATTTTGCTAAGAAACACTCTCAATGATTGCCAAGACTTTTGGGAAAAATACCTTGTGGACTGATGAGACAAAAGTTGAACTTCTTGGAAGGGAAATGTCCCGTTACATCTGCGTAAAAGGAACACAGCATTTCAGAAAAAGAACATCATACCAACAGTAAAATATGGTGGTGGTAGTGTGATGGTCTGGGTTGTTTTGCTGCTTCAGGACCTGGAAGGCTTGCTGTGATAGATAGAACCATGAATTCTACTGTCTACCAAAAAATCCTGAAGGAGAATGTCCGGCCATCTGTTCGTCAACTCAAGCTGAATCGATGTTGGCTGCTGCAACAGGACAATGACCCAAAACACACCAGCAAATCCACCTCTGAATGGCTGAAGAAAAACAAAATGAAGACTTTGGAGTGGCCTAGTCAAAGTCCTGACCTGAATCCAATTGAGATGCTATGGCATGACCTTAAAAATTCGGTTCATGCTAGAAAACCCTCAAATAAAGCTGAATTACAACAATTTTGCAAAGATGAGTGGGCCAAAATTCCTCCAGAGCGCTGTAAAAGACACATTGCAAGTTATCGCAAACGCTTGATTGCAGTTATTGCTGCTAAGGGTGGCCCAACCAGTTATTAGGTTCAGGGGGCAATTACTTTTTCACACAGTGCCATGTAGGTTAGATTTTTTTTCTCCCTAAATAATAAAAACCACCATTTCAAACTGCATTTTGTGTTTACTTGTGTTATATTTGACTAATGGTTAAATGTGTTTGATGATCAGAAACATTTTGTGTGACAAACATGCAAAAGAATAAGAAATCAGGAAGGGGGCAAATAGTTTTTCACACCACTATATATATATACACATATATATATATATATATTTGCAAACTGTTTCTTCTTCATTGAGGTTTTGTCTTGGAGAGCTTTTTTCATTTCATTGAAAATTAAAGCAGCAGCTGCCAAATTATGTAGCTTTCTTATTAATTTTTCAACATTGTGTAAAATAACTTTATAAAGTAACATAAAAGGTTTAAATACTGGTTATCCTTTTACACTAAAATATTACTAAAGAGATACAAAAAAAGTAAAATGCATATGTTCTTTTCTTTAAGGAGATTAAATATTACTGAAGAAAGAAAAGAAAAAAAAACTAAAACAGCCAAATGGGGCTATGCATACAAACTTAAAAGGTTTAAATAAAACAGAAATATACACTTTTATTTTTACTTGCTTAACTTGTGGAGGGTGTATCCTGTAGCAAAGCCCTAAGTTTTTTCGTGAAAGCCTGTTTCAGTCAATAAGTCTTAAAAACAGGTGTAAAGATATTGACAATAAGCTAGGCAAACCCACCAAGACATGCAATCGTTTAAATCAAAGCGCGAGTCGAAAAACACCATCCCATAATATTAGTTAACGATTAACACATTTCTATATGTATTGTAAGCATACAATACAACTGATAATATGTTGCGCTTATTTATCTGGTGTACTGACATTTTTGCGCGTTTAACGGCTGAAATCTAACGTGGTTTGTGCCCTTCAGAATGAAAAGAGTTTGTATTTACCTTTGTAATAAAAGGCGAGCTTTTAAGCCTGAGAAATCACCCCGTAAATGCACACGTTTAATTGCACATGTGTTAATATGTATGCTTACACAGTATTAAGAGACACTCAACAAGTACACAGTATTAAAAGACAGTCAACAATTAACGTCATTTACCTTTGTTCCCGCGTTTGACTTGTGCTGTAAATATCTTCCTCGTTTTCAGTTCAC
>NC_041399.2:116319722-116347222 GCF_900747795.2 Erpetoichthys calabaricus | reverse complement strand
ATGCTTTGTCCCATCAGGACTGGAACGTTCAAATTCAGAAATGGACTCCATGTCATGCGAGCACCAGATACTGCTGCTTGTGTAGGCCATACTTTGATTAAAGTGCTTTGGTGTACTGAAATGTTAGCAGTATTAATACTCCTGGAACATACTGTATGTCTAATGTACAGTATCTACTTTAATTTTAATAGAATATGCGTAGAAAAAAATTGAATTAAAAAGGAAACACTTTTTAGGTAGATTAATAGTTATGAAAGAATATTTAAAGCCCAAAATTAAGAATGTAGTGTTCCTTTTTTCCTTTTCTTTAAAAAAATGGGTATTTGTGGTTTAAACATTAAGGATGCTTTTTTTTGGGGAGAAGGAAAAGAAACACTTTCTATTGCTCTTAAAATCTAATTAGAAAAACAATTTCAGGAATTCTCTAGGGCAGGCTGTCAAACTCACTACCATTGGTGGGCCGCTTCAACTGCCATACGTGCGTCAGCGGGCCGCACTGTAACAAATGCTGTACAACAAAGTTAGCTTTCTTTCCAATACTGAAAACTTGTAACACTTAAAGTTTAAAGTTTATAAAAAAGCAATTTATTTCCATACAATCTCCATATAACAGCGTACAAATAGAGTCTTAGCCTCTTAGCTAGGTCCTTATTTTATTATATTCGTTATATTATATTCATTGCTTATATAGGAGTCTTACAGTGTGAGATTTATTTCTTTTGTCCCAATACTTGGCATCTCTTGTTAGTAACCAGTTTGTCAATATCAGGCTTGAAATCTTGTACAGCTGCAAGTTTTATGAGGGATGAAAGGTGCTCGACAGTAAGTCTTGAGTGATGTGGGGTTTTTGGTAGCTTTCATTAACGAAAACAATTGCTCACAAAGGTAAGTGCTTCCGAACATAGACAGTACTCACAATGCCAACATACGGATCTGCACATACAAGGGTGGCAGGTAAGCATACAAGCCTGGCACACCAACTTCATTGTATTTTGCCATGAGAATAGAATCTGACTGCAGTTCAATCAATTCAATTTGGATATTCTCAGGCGCATTCTCAACGTTGTAAGAGTATGGTGACGTAAACAGCACAAAGTTATGTTCGTGTGAACTGAAATCGCGAAAACGCTCACTGAATTCATTGCTCAGTAATACAAGTTGGAAAACAAATCCTCCAAAAATCAAATTTTACTTTACTAAGTTTGCTTCAAAGTTTATATTGTAAAATAAGCCGATATGCAAAAAGCCCCCTGACCTACACTAATTTTACAAACTCAGAATCACAAAAATTTGTTAATAAACAACTCACCAACTTCTCGCGTCCACTTCAGATCTTCAGCTGTAGTCTGCACTAACTGTTCAATATAATACTAGCACAAAATTACATGAAACTAGAGCAAAAAAATGTGAAAATATGCAAGCTATTACTACTTGTGATGGTCAGTTCTACCCAGTGGCCAGTCTCAGCAGCCCAGCCAGTAGTGTAGCCCAGTGATCCGCAACCTTTTTCACACCAAGGACCGCTTTACTAGAAGCAAATTTTTCCAGGGACCGGTGGGTTGTTGAAGATTGGAGTTTGTGGAGTGATTATGGGCGGTTTCGTAGGGCAGTTTTATACACAATTTACATTACATTTCTATTATTATTAAGTTATAATTTAGTAATTGAAATTTTACAGCTTACCATAATGCAGAATCAGTGAGAGCCCTGAGCTTGTTTTCCTTCAACCAGACGATCCCATCTGGGGACAATGAAAGACAGTGACACACGAAGTGTGTTGCTTATGTTAAGTCTACTTCGTAGTCTCGTTTTGGTTGCCGTCACTGCAGAAAACGTGCATTACAAAGATAGAATGTTGGAAATGGAAGCCGCTTCAATAGCTTCTTTCGCATTATTTTAATCTTCTCCTGCCTACAAGTTATGCTGACAAGAATTTTTCTCAGCATTTCCTTGCGATAATACACTTTCAGGGTGCGAATGATGCCCAAATCCAATGGCTGAAGTACTGCCGTGCAATTGGGTGGGAGGAATTCAATGCGAACATTATCTAAATGCGGAAGCATGTTGTGGGCAGCACAGTTATCAATCAGAATTCACATCATCATTTTATTCTTCTTCATATTGTGAGGTTTCTGAACTCTTTTGGGATCTGGGATCCCCCCCCCCCCCCCCAACGGGAACGACACGCTGAAGTGCGTCCCGAAGCGGTATTGCTGCGTCTGTGTGAGATTGTTTGTCCGGGTCCCAAGAGAGTTTAAAAACCTCGTATTTTCTTGAATGAGTTAATGACATTAATAGGAATGTTTCTTGAACGAGCATCACTGAACCACATAAACACGGCTTTTTCGGCGTCTTTAAATGCAGCAGTTCACATACATTTGCAACCCGAGATTTTTCTTCTTTTTTGCATATAACAAAGACATATGCATTGCATTTGTCATTCCAACAGTTTGCACATCACAAACATTAACACTGTTATAATTTTTTCATGTCTGCCGTTTCTATAGAAGGGTGACAATGAGTTAAATTCCAATGGATGTTTTTCAAATGTTGACGAGCAATAAGGAAAAGGTATCACTGAAAACCACAGAAAACAAAAACAGCAAAAAAAACAGTACGAGGAAAGTTCGAAGAAAGAACATTTTTTACAATGTTTCTGTTTGGGGATCGTTGTGCAAATGTGCACAACTGAGCTGCGACCACAGAACTAACTGCTCTGTGGATGATTCATTCAAGCATTTCAAGGTCACTTCATTGTAATGAAAGTATCTGCTGCTGAATGTACTTCGTAGTAACAAGAATTCTATAGACTCGTGTCACATGGGGAAACAGTCAGAAACATAAAAATATAATACTCTCTCACCGCGGTCTCTCTCTGCCCGCTGCAAAGCCCCACCCGCCTATCGTTCTGAAAAGTGTCCTCAGTGAAGGGGGCAGCATTTTTGCTGTACCCCTTCACTGAGTGAGTCTCCGTTGCCGGTTGAGGACCCCTGTAGCCTGCCAGGCTGGTGCAGCCTAACACTTCAGTTGCGATGTCGCAGCTGCAACTATACTAGCAGATGACGTTTCCGGTACCGTAATGCCATGGGAAAATGTACTCTTGTCAGGAGGCAGAAGTAAGAAAACTCAATAAGTAACACCAAAGATGCAGAATGATTCAATCACAGACGATAGTAATCATTTTGTACAAGTTTAGTGCTAACTAGGATCTGTCATGCGGGCCGCACAGATTTCTGTTGCGGGCCACGTGTTTGACATGCCTGCTATAGGGTATCTGCATTCTCAGTGTTGCTTTGTAAATTAATCCATCAATGTTGAACTCGGTTTTTGTCAATGCATATCATTTGTGCTGTTTGCTAATCGTGTGTTACTAACCTGACATTTCCATCAAGAACAAACAAAGCTGGAACTTTTATTTTACATTAATTGTGATTCTCTGTGCATTAAGACTTTAATTAATTAACAAAATAACAAAACAAGATTTCTATGAATCAAGTCTTCCAACAACACATTCCCATATCAACATAGTTCAAACTGGCCAAATTTCATAACATATCTTGAGAAGCTGAGTAACCACTCTTAAATATGCAGAGGTGATGTGCATATGCCAGCATGCATCATGGTTATGCAAATTTGAAGTAGACACATTTTTGCATATTTAGCGTTGCTGTAAGGTTTTATTTAGCTAGGTTCTCTATCAATGTCACGTCTGGGCCGATAAAAAAATCTTTCTGGATGAGATACTATACAGTATAAACCTTTAAAAACCTCAGTTGTGGAATGTCTGTCTGTTCTTTATCCATAACAATAACTATGATCATTTTCTTAACAATCAGAATAAATGTTCTTTTAAACATTTTCTTTAATACTGAGAGTATTTTAGCCTAACAAATCTAAATGAGTAATAGAGGTACAGGCAGATTTAAAAAGGAAAAAAATATGTAACAAAATGAAAAAAATTCTCAATCATGCTACTGTCAAGTGACCAATCAGCATCAAAAAGGTAGGGCAAGGGGTGTCAACATTTAGTGGAACATCTTAGCTATTAACTAACAACCAGCTTGAAGAACTGAATGGTCTCCTCTTATTGGTCAATCTTAAGTTCTATTACAACTATATAGTCAACATCTGATGTCCACATATGCAAGAACACGAGTCAAAGAAGCAAAATTTTACAACAGATTTTTTGATATTTAGTCAATTGTACCTCTTCCTAAAAAAAATCTGTGTGCAGACCTGCATCAGTCCTCTTCGAATTTATTCAGTATAGTGATGCAGTTCATTACAACTTAATTATGAGCCTCAGTACACAGATAGTTTTATTGTAGTGAGCATGATGAAGATGTGGTTCTTGAAAATACATCTATTCAGGACTTCAGTTTCTTAAATAAACATGTTCCCTAATTTACTTTTCAAATCTGTGTGGACAGGGTATAGTATCCTTAAATAATTTAACTTTTTTATCAAACTGTTTTGTAATGAAATGTCATTCATTCAAGTTTGCTACTGCCTTGCCTTTATTGATTTTATCTGCAAGATATTCAGTAATTAGCAGTGTACAGTGTTTTGTGAATGTTAAAGGACACTATAATTTAACTGAATAAATAACATTATACCATTTCCTGTAGTATAAGATAATCAAGTGCAAATATAAAAGCCCTTAGAGTCATCTTAGACAATTTTAAAGTAAATATCTACAGAAAATGTTTCTGATTTGTTTCCCATCACTAGTTGCTGTGACCTGGAGCATGTTGAGCATATGTCAGAATTCCAAATAAAGAAATATTTAAATATTAGCAATGTACCCAGAAGCCACTAAGTAATAGTGTTAATCATTACAGGATTCTGTATAAAACTAAGCTAATATGACTTCTGAATTAATTTTTTCAATGTTAGTTTTGTGGGTTTTTTTCCTTTTCTAAACGAATGCCAGGATGCTTGAATTTTTCATAATAATGCTTCCTACTACTATAAATTAAGCTTCCTTCTAAAATCAGTTGCATTGCCTAATCAAAAATAAATACACAAATGATGCTATGATGCTGAGATCGATCGGCTGATTTTATACTTCAAACAACTCTGCGATCAGTAAATTAGTTGATTTCAAAAAAATATTTTTTCATAACCTTATTTTCTAAGCTTTATGGCAATTTAGTTGTAGAGCTTCTTTGCAAAAGGTATTATGGTACATGACAAATAGTGACAAACTTCAGTTTGTAACCCTAACCTTGTAATCAAAAAGTAGACAAACAGACTTCAGGACAGAATGAAGATAGAAATACTAGCTTTTACATTAAGGAAAGTGTAGTAATAAAATTGAGAAAAGGGAATCTGAGGAGTTTGAAAGGAAAATGTTTCCATTTTATGCGTTAACTTGGTAAGCATGACAACCTTGTATCTTCTTGATAAACATGAACATTACATTAGAACTGTGGCTTATAATCATGACAAGAATTTTTCTTTTCTTTTAAAATATGTGTATTGTGGGTAAACATTTTTTGTAATTGTTTAATTTGTTTAAAAAAAAGTATGTGTTAAGGGGATTTTATTCATTTTAGTATTTCATGGTGTCACACACGTGCACTTCGGAGGGAGTCAAAAAGCCTAAAGGTGAGTGAAACATTGCGAGACAAGGGGTTGTTACGTGGTACTTACCCAAGTCTCTTGATCTCCCAACAGGAAAACCGAAGAAAAGTAGACACTTCAATTCTGGGTTCCAAAATGGTTGCCAAGACGTCACTTCTGGCGCCATTTATGACATCACTTCCGGTTCCATTAAAAATGTTGTCGCTTCTGCCTCCTGTTTTTCGACGTCATCTCCTGCCAACCACTTCCTGTCCTCCATTTTGATACTGTATATAAACGCCATTTTGTTTCATGTAAACTGTTAATTGTTACGAATTACAAGTACTTTTGATCACTGCAACCATTTCCTTTGCTTTATTTTTGTCCATTGGACAATATACGGGGATGGTCCACAAAACTTAGTTTTTGTGGAGCTTCTTTTTTTCCTTTTACGAAGTATTTCCACAGTGGTCACTAAACAATAAGAATGCAGAATTTCATTTTTGTTAATTTAATGCTATTATATTTAATTATAAAAATATCACTTTAGTATAGAACATAGGGTGTCTACATGACTGTTTATACAAAAGCTTTGCAAAAAAAAACAAAGTAAAATGATAAACAAAATTAATTGAAGTCAATTTCAGAATAGGCTACCTGTATTAACATAAAACCAGTAATCAGTATCAACCCAAAAATGAAAAACCTGACTGCGGCATCCCTACTGTATGCACTGTCGACATTTTCCAGCCAGAAATGGATCAACATAAACTAGCATCTGTTACACTGGAGACTTACAAAACAGCCACCAAATTAATGTCCAATTATATTATGTAACACATAATTCTACACTTATGCGTTTAGTTTTGGATGTAAAATCATAAAGGCTAATAAATCAAAAGGTAAAGCAGTATAGAAAACAAGACAACAAACATCAATGTAAAAAAATGAAGCAGTACACAGTATGGTGATATCTGAGTGTTATTTAATATAAAAAATACTGGCTACACAATCACATTGTTGCCATTATTCGTAGCACATACGACTTGTGGAATAAATTGCTTCTGAATGTGTTTGTATAAAGTTTAGTGCTACTGTATCATTTGTTAAACAACAAAGGTGATATAGATTTGTGCTGTAGGTAGTAGTAAGTCTTTATTATTAAAAAAACAACACATTACAAACACAGTTTTTCTCTAATAAGCTCGTACATTCTTGTTTTTCCAAATAAAACAATATTTTAAAAATTACTTTAAAATTTAGTCTCCCTGTTTCTCAAGTCAACCACCTTCTGAATGTCTTCAGTATAAGATCTTTTTACTTGACTTCCAATTTATGCAATACTTCTTTTACTTGGTTGTTGCTATAAACAATCTCTGAGAGTTGTAATGTCCATCCATCCATTTTCCAACCCGCTGAATCCGAACACAGGGTTACGGGGGTCTGCTGGAGCCAATCCCAGCCAACACAGGGCACAAGGCAGGGAACCAATCCTGGGCAGAGTGCCAACCCACCGCAGGACACACACAAACACACACACACACACACCAAGCACACACTAGGGCCAATTTAGAATCGCCAAGCCACCTAACCTGCATGTCTTTGGACTGTGGGAGGAAACCGGAGCATCCGGAGGAAACCCACGCAGATACGGGGAGAACATGCAAACTCCACGCAGGGAGGACCCGGGAAGCGAACCCAGGTCCCCAGGTCTCCCAACTGCGAGGCAGCAGCACTACCCACTGCGCCACCGTGCCGTCCGAGTTGTAATGGGATTTTCTCAATCCTTACTCTTCTGTTTCTTCTTCAGTGGTTGGTGTTGATGGCCATCCTGAACACTCTACATTTGTTATACTTGTCAGACTATTTTTCAACATCTTTGTCAAACTGTAAATCATTGTCCCCAAAATGACTGGGTGTGAAACTTCTTTAGCACATTCTCCTCACAGAAAATAATACAAAAATTATTTTTTGTTCTTTGTTGAAAATTGACACATGTGCAGCCATGTTCATAACTTGGTAATATGTTTTTTTTTTTTTTTTATTAACAATCTTTTCTACTGCAGCCTTATGCTAAAAGAATTGTTCCCAAGCAGTGATGAGCAAACCCTGTGGACTTCAGTGGAATCATGAATTGTTCGGGAACTTCTGTAAAATCAACAAAATGTATTGAAGTCCATACGGGAAGAAGAAACTGAACTAGTTTTAAGTAGATTATAATGGATGGTAGTGCTGGGCGGTATACCGGTTCATACCGAAAACCGTTTTTTATTTTTGTTATGATATGGATTTTTTTTATACCGCAACACCGGTTTAAATTGCCTAAACAACGTTCGGAACGTGGCGCAGCGGGAAACTGTTTGAGTGGGACCTTTTTCACTGCTACACCGCTAATCACAGAGTTGTTGCACTGGGGCTCTTTTTCACTGCTACACCACTAAATAGGTAGTGTAGGTATTGCGCTCTGTAAATGGACAGAGGACATTCCAAAATTGAAGCTGTAGCTGACGATAAAGTTGAACATGATCACACAGAAGAACTTTTGCCGAAAAAAAGGAGTCACGTCCGTTGCCTGGAGATACTTTGGTTTTAAAAGGTCGGATGTGGACCATTATGTTCAAATATGTAAATACTGTTTCTATAGTATTGGATAATACTGCAAGCCAACTTGTACTTGTTTTATTTGTTTTCAATACAGTGTAATGTACCTGAGTACTGTGTAATAGTGTGACGACATGTTGACTTTATTCTCAATGTTTCCACTTTAATCTCGACGCTTATTACGAGAATAAGGTCGACATGTTGAGTTTACTCTCAACGTTTATGTCAAGATTAAAGTCGACATGTTCACTTTATTCTCATAATTTGTCATTAAAGTAGTACATTGTAAATTAAACTTCATCGTCATAAGTTATATAGCACATTAAATGCTTTGTGTTAAGTGTTCCCGGAGCCATGTTAAATCGGTACGTGCTTCTTAAAGTGACTTCCTCTTGTACTGAGGAGGCACTCGCAGCGATCGCCACACAGAACACATTCACTTCACGATATTCCTGCTCTCAGAACATTTAGAATACTAAGATAAATACTTGATATCATTTTCATGATGAAATGCATTAAAGCATGTATTAATCATGTGGGGGCACGGCGGCGTGGACATTGCACTGCTGCCTGGCAGCAAGGGGGTCTCGGGTGTACCCTGCCTTGAATTTGCATGTTTTTCTGGTGGGTTTACTCGGCGTGCTTCAGTTTCCTTTCAAAGTCATGTAGGATGTGGGGTTTTGTTATGCTATATTGACCCTGCTAGTGTATGTTTTGCTCGTATTCACCCTGCGATGTGCTGGCGACTCGTTCAGGACTTTCTCCTGCCTTGCACACAATGTTTGCTGTGATGGGCGGAAACCTGAATGGATGGCATAATTAAACATGTATAACAAAGATATTTTTAAAGTTCTGAACACTCCGTCGGCTAAGTTAATAACTAGCTTTAATTTCACAAAGATGTTTATCGTGTGGTGATTGGTTATGTGGAGAAAGAAAAAGGAAAGATAGGAACTGGGGTTTTGGTACGTCAGACAGACAGCATGCATGCAATAAAGAAAGCCCACTCAGAAGAACATCCTTTGAATTCTGTGTTCGTGTCTCCGACCACCAGATCACAATCCCAACATTTATACAATATTTAAGTTAAACCTGTGTGATACCCATTCATACATCCCGTTTTCTGGAGCCTCGTCACACCTGCCACAAAGTTCTCTACACTGAACATACACCTGGGGACCCCTTACTGCGAGGGAGCAGCACTACTGCCTCACTGCCATGCTTGTTTAACTCTTTTAGGGCTAATTTTTTTTTTGTTTCTTTTCTCCCAGGGCTGAATATTTTTCCAAAAACTAACATTTTTTAAAAAAGAACACAAAGCAATTGTTTAACATATCAAATCAACAAAAAATATTTACTTTTGACAAATGTTACTGTCTTGCATGTTGTATGAGCCTGCATTTTCTATGATTTCACATACATTTTACACAGCAAAGTCCTGCAAAGTCTGATCTCGCTCAAAACAGCCAATTTCAGTCATTGCCACATTGCACTCCTTACAATATGTGTTGCTTTGTTGCCTATCTTTCAATTGTCTGTTGCTGCACTTTCTCACATATATTGTTAGTGTGTACTGTAGAGAGACAAGTAACCCATTTGCCATCATGCCATGCCACTGCCACCAAGTTTTCTGCCTGCATGAAAACCGTATTGTCACCTCTTTTCATCTTCTGAAACTTTATGAACTTTATGTATGGCATTATAGCCTGGTTCACCCCATGGGATTTGCTTCTATTTATTACAGAAGTGAATAAAACTTTGCAGCAGCACGCACCTATCACCACGCTGCATAACCTGTCCAAAGCCACCAGGGGACAAAACACGTTTGGACCAATGCTCCCTGAAGTTATATCACCAGTTCTGTCCCATCTCTATTTGTAATTGCACAGCGCGCTTCATCTCGTCTTTTGTTGTGGGTTTCCACTTTTAAAAACGAGAATGCGATGCAAATGCAGCCCGCGATTCAAAAAAAATATCTGCCTACCTGTTTGTCTCGTCTGACAGTAGCTGAAAAGCAGCATCAGGAGAGAGCAGCCTGAAGTACAGCAGCTGGTGATCTGTCGTGTCCAACAGCAAGCCATACCGTCTTGTAAACTCCGGTAGCCAGATCGGCTCTCAACGGATCAATGTCTGTGTATTTATCTCATGCGAACCTTGCCGTAGATGCATCGGCTGCGCGAAGGCACTGAACTGGCAGCAGATCCGCTGGCGCGGCATCGGCTGGTGTCTGATCAGCTGATGCCGGCTTCTCACTCTCTTGCTCAATCTCCTGATCACTGCCAATAAAATCCGATTCTGAAAAATCAAGAGTCCGACTCCGCAATAATGCGCAAAACATCATCTGCCGAGTGTTTTCTTTTCTGCACTTCCTTCGCTCCCTTTTCACATGTTGATGCCATCTTGCCATTGTTTACATTTCGCAACTCACGCACACGCAAGGTTTAGTTGCCGAGTCAACGATTCTAGCATTCCTCCAAGCACATAGGGAATGCCTGTGACGTGACAGTGAGATTTGTCGCCATTAACAGCTGATTGTTGCCCTCTATCCCTGGATGTCGACTTTTGTCGACATTCGCCTTCAACCCCTCCTGTCGACAAAAGTCGACATCCGCCCTAAAAGAGTTAATACCTGCTTTAATGCATTTCATCCTGAAAATGACATCAAATAATAATCTTAGCATTCTACATTTTCAGAGAGCAGGAATATCATGAAGTGAATGGATTCTGTGCGGTGATTGCTGCAGGCGCCTGCTCTTAGTGTGGAGGAAGTCAGTTTAAGAAGCGTAGTGATTACCAACTGGGTTGGGGAACACTTAACACAAAGCATTTAATGTGCTACATAACTTATGATGGGGTTTGAGCAAATTAAACATTGATTTTAGGATGAGTTTAGTTTACGACATTCTACTTTAATTATAAAATAAACTATGAGAATAAAGTGGAAATGTCGACTTTAATCTTGACATAAGCGTCAACATTAAAGTGGAAATATCGAGAATAAAGTCAACATGTCGACTTTATTCTCGACATATAGGTTTGTTTTTTTCTTCCCTGTGTCCGTATTTTTTTTTCTTCACAGTGGCCCTAATGCGCTTCCATAGGGCTATACCACAAATAGCATTATAAATGCAAGTTGCAGTTTTATTATTTATGTATATAGCTTAGCTTGAAGCAAGGTCCATATTAATGCAGCTTGCCTAAATGATGGTATAGTTGGAAAGGATGTCATCACCAAGTTGCACTTGTTTTATTTTATTTTAATTTGGTGAATACTGTGTAATGCACCTGGGCTTGAAGTCTTGAAGTAATGGTGCAACTATCAGTAATACTATTATGTATTTTATTGTTATTATTTATTAGTTTAAATATTATGCAGTTTAATGATGGTAAAGTTGTTTAAAAATTCACTTTAACGTGTCAGTGGACAGAGATTGTTAACATGAACAGAAAGGGTAATTGGTTTACAAAAAATATTTACTATTTATTCCTTTTCTAAGACATGTTCAGTGCAATACAACATTTGACAAGCCCTGCTGGATATTTTACTAAGTCTAAATGCCTCTTTGGATGGTTGAAAATATGTCAGAATTTTAGTTTAAGTTGTATGTAAACATTGTTCAATTAAAAGGTTCTATATTTTGACTGCATCTGTCATGCAATGTGATTCCTTCTCTTCATTAGTGCCACCCCCTTGAAATTTATCACTTTATGGGACCATGCAAACCTGGGTTAATACTTGTGTGCACATTAAAATGTCTTTTTGTACGATGTACAATTCTCATAACAGTCGAATAGGTTATTCTTAGCCAGTCTACTGCAGTAATTGCAGTGGAAAATGTGGTTAACATCCACACATGCATGGGGAAAAGAATACCGTCTAATACCGTGAAACCGGCATAATTTAGAAAAATACCGTGATATAGAATTTTGGTCATACCGCCCACCTCTAATGGATGGTGCAATGGTTGTGCAAGTGTCCCTGCGGGCTAGGGAAGAATTTTCTAACTATGCTGGACCAAATATGTGACCTGAGCTGTAACATAGCAGAGCCAACCACTGTGCCTCAAACAACAAAAGAAGCAGATGGAAAATAACCACAAACAAAATACAACAAATGGCCTCAAACCAGCAATAACCAAAATATATCATTGTATTCACTTAGTTATAGTCTTTGGGGAACTAATAGGCCATGTCAAATAACGGCATAGGACATTCAGATGGCACCTCTTTTTTGTTTCGATCTATCTGTGCAGATGCTTCACACTCTTTTCTTCAATCAAGAAGATAGAAACTCTGTATAAATAGTCATAAATCTTTCATTATTAATATTCTTGCAATGGGTCTCTATTATGAAAATTTTGCTGATTAACACTATTCTTAAGCCATTCCTGTTTTGGCCTTGCTTTGTGCTTGGGGTCACAGTCCTGACAGAAAATGAATCTTTGGCTTAGTCTGAGATCCAGTGAACTCTGTTGTGGGTTTTCATCAAGGATATGTCAGAACTTTGCTCTGTTCAACTTTCTATCCATTACAGCCAACAATACATCTAAGAAGAATATACTATAGAAATAAGGAGTCTTCTGTCCTGGTTAAAATGCCAAGACTGATGGAATTTCTCTAGTAATCGGTAGGTAGATCATGTGAGAATTTAAATGTCCATTAGCTACAGGCTATGCCTCAAACAGCATTTTATTTATCCTTGGAATTTTAAGGAGTGTGACTCTTGATAGCTAAATGTATAACTATATTATACTGTATGTGAGAACAATTTTAAAATCAGCTGTAAGATTAATTGGAAGTGAATGAAGTGATATATTAACTAAATTTATGTTGTCATATTGTATAATCTTATGGTATGACCCTTGCAATGGACTACAGGTTGCAATATAATTTCTTCTCTGTAGTTTTTCCCACCCCCTTTTTTTTCTCCCCCAATCGTTTACTCAAACTGTATTGTAATGGACTGTACCATTTCTGTATCGTCAGTGTGCTATCAACCACACTGCCATTACTAAAGCAGCACGGTGACATTCATATAATGAAACACAACACAAATAGAAATACTGCATGAATTAAAAATTAAACAAATACCAACATGTTTGCTAACAAATAGTGCACAAAAAGGGTAACAGATACTGAAAACAGGAAGATTAACAAAATGACTCATTACACATGGGATCCTGACACAATTCTGTTTGAAACAATAAATTACCTAGCATTTTAAAATCCTGTAAGTTAATAAAACCATTTTAATTTTGGAATATTTGTAAGCTGGGGTAACCACATTTAAAAACCCTGCAGATATGAAATAACTGAATATTAAATTCATGTCAAAGAAAATACCAAAATATCAGATGAGTATCTTTGAGCTAAGAATAATTAATTTTTGATCTCCTATTCGAAGTTACCACCTGATTTTACAAATAATCACCATTCACTATCTTACATCTATAAAGCAGTTAATGAATGCTGTAATTGAAGAATCAAGTTGGTTTTGATGGTATAGCTGTGTTTAATCAGCATATGAAAAAAAGCTTAAATTTGTATTTGAATTGCATTTCCTGACGACATATACAGGGAAAGGAGAATCTAAACCATTGCTGACACCATAGCTAACTGCAAATAGCAATAAGGAAGTACTGTTTTCAGACTTTTGCACAAATTGAAAAACTTTGAAATATACAATGAACAGTGCTTAATAGCAATAAGCCAACTATTTTAATGCTTCAAGCATGTGATGTAAGCATTAACAGCTATGCTTTAATCTCAGCTCATAACATTGGTGTTATTTCCTGCATTGCAAAATATCCTCTACAATGACAAGAAACAGAATTTCCTTTATATATATTAGCAGCTGGAGATCCACAGAGGGAGAAAAATGAATCACGTATCATAAAGTAGTTTTTATTCCTGAGCTTTCAGCCCCTAGCTATATATTGCCTTTGATTCTTGTATGTCTAAGCATTATCCTCTGATGAAGGCTCCTGGTAGGGGATGAAAGCTCAGAAATAAAAACTCCTTTTTGATATGCGATTCATTTCTCTCCCTTTGTGGATCTCCAGCTACTGATATGCAAACTGTATCACAGACCTTCGCTTCCATCCATATATATATTGTTACTCTTGGGTCACAAAATTGCACAGAAAACCAGAGGAAGTTGAACAGACTGGAATTTTATTCAAACACTGCAAACAAACATTTATCTCTTTAAAGGGTTTCAAACTTGCTCCTTGAAAGAAAAGAGTCAACACCTCCGCTTGTCATTTAAAAGTAACCTTGGACTTCTTCGGAGGAGGAGTAATCACTCCGAATCACTGCTTGGGAACAGGAGAGGTCTGAGAGAGAGAAGGAGAGATAATCAATTTAACAAATTGAGAGAAGCCCGTGCAGGCTTTTTAAGAAGGCGGAGCACCGCGCAAGAGGCACATTACACAACAGAGCCGGCCAGAAGGGAAAGGAGGAATGTGAAGGTAATCTGTCTATGTTTCTTAGGGGTTTTCCCAGGGGCGTCTGTATCTTCTGGGGGTGCGATCAGCTTCGCAGCTCACACCCCCTCCCTCAGCTTTATTCACGTTTTCGTGAATCAAGCGATCTTCCAGACCAGGTTCAAACAGACCTGACAGGACATCAGCATTAATATGCTCAGAGCCAGGTCGATGCCTGACTACAAAATTGTAAGGTTGTAATCCCAAGAACCAACTCATGAGACGGGAGTTAGCATCTTTTTGACGGTATAACCATTGAAGTGGAGCATGATCAGTTACTAATGTGAATTTTCGTCCCCATAAGTAATAGCGTAGCGCTTCTACAGCCCTTTTAATCGCCAAACATTCTTTCTCAATAGTTGAATAATTGCGCTCTCTGGGGAGTAATTTCCTACTCAAGTATGTGATAGGGTGTTCTTCCCCATCAAACACCTGAGACAGGACTGCGCCTACTCCGAATGCACTAGCGTCCATTTATAGTATAAAATCTTTAGAGAAATCAGGATTTCGCAGCACTGGATAAGAAGACAAAGCTTTATTTAAATCTGAAAAGGAACATTCACAAGGTTCTGTCCATATAATAGGGCGGTTTTTTCTTCCTTTAGTGAGCTCTGAGAGAGGAGCAGCCCTATTTGCGAAGTCAGGGATGAATCTTCTGTAGTAACCAGCTAGTCCGAGAAAAGCGCGCACCTGTTTTTGCATTTTAGGATGTGGGTAAGCGAGCACCTCCTGAATTTTCCTTAATTGTGGACGAAGTAAACCCCTGCCCATGGAGTAACCTAGATAATGAGTCTCAGACATACCTAGTTTACATTTCTTAGGGTTAGCAGTCAATCCAGCTTGTTTTAGGCTGTCAAGGACAGCCTGGAGACGTTTTAAATGCGAATGCCAATCATTGCTGAAAATCACCACATCATCAAGATACGCCCCAGAATATTCAGAATGTGGACGCAGTATCTGATCCATCATTCGCTGAAACGTTAGAGGGGCCCCATGAAGACCAAACGGGAGTCTTGTAAATTCATAAAGTCCATCAAGAGTCGCAAATTATGTTTTCTCACAACTGTCAGCCTCTAGAGGCACCTGCCAATAACCCTTTGTGAGGTCTAGCGTCGAGATACAAGTCACCTGACCCAATTTTTCCAACAGCTCGTCTACTCGGGGCATTGGGTAAGCATCAAATTTAGAAACCTTATTCAGGTGTCTAAAATCGATACAGAAGCGAACCCAACCGCCTGGCTTGGGAACTAACACGACCGGACTACAGTGACCCCTCGCTATATCGCGCTTCGCCTTTCGCGGCTTCACTCCATCGCGGATTTTATATGTAAGCATATTTAAATATATATTACGGATTTTTTGCTGGTTCGCGGATTTCTGCGGACAATGGGTCTTTTAATTTCTGGTACATGCTTCCTCAGTTGGTTTGCCCAGTTGATTTCATACAAGGGACGCTATTGGCAGATGGCTGAGAAGCTAGATTGCTTACTCTTCTCTCTCTCTTGCGCTGACTATCTGTAATCCTGACGTAGAGGGTGTGAGCAGGGGGGCTGTTCGCACACCTAGACGATACGGACGCTCGTCTAAAAATGCTGAAAGATTATCTTCACGTTGCTATCTTTTGTGCAGCTGGTTCCTGAAACGACATGCAGCAAGGTGCTTCGCATACTTAAAAGCAAACAGCCCTATTGATTTGTTTGCTTTTCTCTATCTATGTGACATTCTGTGCTCCTGACAAGCACTCCTTTGAAGAGGAAGATATGTTTGCATTCTTTTAATTGTGAGATGGAACTGTCATCTCTGTCTTGTCCTGGAGCACAGTTTAAACTTTTGAAAAAGAGACAAATGTTTGTTTGCAGTGTTTGAATAACGTTCCTGTCTCTCTACAATCTCCTGTGTTTCTGCGCAAATCTGTGACCCAAGCATGACAGTATAAAAATAACCATATAAACATATGGTTTCTACTTCGCGGATTTTCTTATTTCGCGGGTGGCTCTGGAACGCAACCCCTGCGATGGAGGAGGGATTACTGTACACCAGTCATTTTTACTTTCTCAAATTACACATAGCTCCATCATCTTCTTGACTTCTTCGCGCACAATATTTCTTCGTGCTTCCGGGATTCGAAATGGCCGCATCTGCACGCGAACACCGGGTTCGGTGGTGATTTTATGTTCTGCTAAACTAGTGATGCCTGGTAAGTCTGAAAAAACATCAGTGTTCTGTTCTATCAAGGTTAATAACTCTGTCTTTTGTGAATCAGTCAAATCTTTATCAATGACAACATCAGCCTGAGAAACAGCAGCCAAGGATGTATAAACCCCTTGGCGGTCGTGCCATTTCTTTAAGAGATTAATGTGTAAAATTTGGAATGGTTTTCGCCGGCCTGGTATTCTAACCTTGTAATTTACTGGTCTCATACGCTCCTCGATAACTGCCGGGCCCTGCCATTTAGCTAGTAATTTGTGCGGGTCAGACGGTACCAGCACTAAAACACGATCGCCGGGTTTGAATTCGCGAAGCTGACTGTGTCTATCGTAAAGACGTTTATGTGTTTCCTGTTCTCGTTGTTGATGCTCCACAGCAATAGAAGAAAGTCTAGAAATTCTATCTTGTAAGGAAACTACCCGCTCTGCAAAACTCTCCCCGAGAGATGTTGTTTCATGTCCTATCCATTCTTCTCGTACAACATCTAGGATGCCTCTTGGGCGCCTGCCAAATAACAGCTCGAAAGGACTCAAACCAGTGGATGCTTCTGGCGATTCCCACACCGCAAACAAAACAAAAGGTAGGACGGTGTCCCAAGTTGTGGGATCATTATGAGCAACTCTTCTGATCATTTGTTTTAAAGTTTTGTTAAACCGTTCAGTCAAACCATTAGTCTGAGGATGGTAAACGGTGGTGCCCAATTTCTTAATAGCGAATCTTTTACGTAATTGTTTCATCACACAAGAAGTAAAAGGTGTGCCTTGATCAGTCAAAATTTTCCTTAGGAATGCCAATACGAGTAAAAATCACGCACAGAGCTTTGGCTACTGCGGAGGAGTTGGCCTTTTTCAAAGCAGCTACTTCTGGATATCACGTTGCATAATCAACTAACACCAGCATATATTGGAAACCATTTTTAGTCTTAGGCAAAGGGCCTACAATATCTAATCCCACCCTCTGAAAGGGGACATCCAAAATAGGCATAGGACAAAGGGGAGCCCGAGGCGGCTTATAAGCGGAGACGATTTGACAGTCAGGACATGAAGTACAGAACCGTTCAACATCTTTTCCCATATTCAACCAATAAAATCGTTTTCATAACCGCTCTCTGGTCTTATCAGCCCCCAGGTGCCCTCCCAAGATGTGAGAATGGGTCAGCTGTAAAAGAATCTCTCTATGCCCCTCAGGTACTACTAGCTGCTCAATAAATTCCCCCATCAAATGGTCTGTAATCACTCTGAAAAGACAACCGTCTTTCTCTAGAAAATGTGGTGTTTTCAAGCTCCCGGTATCACGCTCTTGGTAATAGGAGTCACTAGCAGCGTGAGCCTGTTTAAATGCATATTCTAATGAGCCATCAGCACGCTGCAACCGCACAAAATCCGGCAGCTCGCTAGTACTCGGTTTGGGTTCGGAGGCATTTACAATCTGAGAGGAAGTGGAAGGGCCTTGCCATTCTGAGAAACTGTGGGGAGTGTCTCCCTCAGACTCACTGGAGAGATCGGGTTCAATATCTAATTGGGGTTCTAGATTTTTCCCAACCACCACCAGTTCCCCATCTTCCTCCCCCCAACTAAGTTCAACAGGCGAATCGTTTACTGCTGAGCGATGTTCAGCTATTAGTCTAGGGAAAAAGGGCATTCCTTCTGCCTATCAGCAAAGGCCAAGGGGATGAGTCAGAAACAGCAGACCAACCTTTAAAGTGACGACACTTATAAGTTAAAGGAAGAAGCAATGTCTCATAGTCTTTAACATCTTCATGTACACAACGTATTTTTACAGTCTCAGTATTAATATGGTAACTGTCGTCAAGACAGTCGCATCTGACAACACAAAGGTCACTGCCTGAGTCCAACAACGCTGTCACCTCGCAGCCCCCCGAACTTCACCGAGAAAAATAAGCCATCTTTCTTTTTCAACGGATCCGGAATATTCGAGCAACAAACCTCTGCTGCGCCAACTTCCATTGATTGAGCTGTAGAGAGGCGACAATCTCTCACCAAGTGACCCGGTTGGTCGCACCGGAAACATCTTCGTTCAGCGCCACTGCTGAAATATCCACGGCGACGTCCACGACCATGGCTCCTTTCTCCAGAAGCAGGCATCTCATTCGTAACTGCACCAACTGCGTTCCCTGGAGGCCTTCCCGACGAAATCCTAGGATCAGTTGCTGATGGTTGATGACGTTCCGGTCCACGGTCAAGTTGACGAGGATGTCCTGGGCGGTCCTTCGGAGGTTGTAACACAGCATATGGAGCACCGAACCCACCGCCTGTTCTCCAAGCGGTCTGCGAGCCTTCCAACCGTTGAGATATAACCGCCAGTGATTCAAGATTGTGACGAAGAAACTCATCTTGGAGAGGTGCAGGTATCCCGAACAGCACTATGTTCATAACAACCTTTTCCACGATGCGCTCCATCTTATCCCCCTCGAACCAGCAATGCACTTTATGAATCAAATCTTGTATTTGTGCACGGATGGAACCGTCCATATTCAATCTCCAGTCGTAAAGTGCAAAACCTTTAGACAAAAATGTTGTGGCTTTACACAAAACAATTTGATCCTTCAAAAAACCAAGCTTATCGGCAGGTACATTTCGTAATGAAAGAAGGGCGTCACCAGATAAAAACGGGTGATGATAACAGCCCAATGACGTTTGTCCCATCCCAACAAAGTCGCCACTTGTTCAAAAGCCAAAAGAAACATCTCTGGGTCATCAGACGGACCCATCTTCGTCAGCACATTCTTAGCATTGTCCGGGAGCGGAGGCAGAGGAACAACTCGTCTATCATTTTGCGGAGAAGGCGGAACATACTGTTGAGGGACTGGAGTAGCTCTTGGAGGCAGAACATACTGTTGTGGGACTGGAGTATCTCTTCGTCGGACACTTGGAGGACGCTCGGGAGTTAAATCATCTTCTGGATCGTAAGGGAGCGGAACATTCTGGGCGAGTTGAAAGAAGTATTCGGCTTCCAACTGTGCATCAATTTGTGCAACCACTCCTGGTACCACTTGTCACGCTTGGGTCACAAAATTGCACAGAAAACCGGAGGAAGTTGAAGAGACTGGAATTTTATTCAAACACTGCAAATAAACATTTATCTCTTTAAAGGGTTTCAAACTTGCTCCTTGAAAGAAAAGAGTTAACACCTCCGCTTGTCATTTAAAAGTAACCTTGGACTTCTTCTTCTTCGGAGGAATATGTGTCAGGAGCAGGAGAGGTCTGAGAGAGAGAAGGAGAGATAATCAATTTAACAAACTGAGAGAAGCCCGTGCAGGCTTTTTAAGAAGGCGGAGCACCGCGCGAGAGGCACATTACGCGACAGAGCCGGCCAGAAGGGAAAGGAGGAATGTGAAGGTAATCTGTCTATGTTTCTTAGGGGTTTTCCCAGGGGCGTCTGTATCTTCTGGGTGTGCGATCGGCTTCGCAGCTCACAATATATGTATGTATGTATGTATGTATAGTACTGTGCAAAAGTTTTAGGCAGGTGTGAAAAAATGCTGTAAACAAAGAATGCTTTCAGAAATATAAATAATGATCGTTTATTGTTATCAATTTACAAAATGCAAAGTGAGTGAACAAAAGAAAAATCTAAATCAAATCAATATTTGGTGTTACTACCTTTTGCCTTCAAACCAGCATCAATTCTTATAGGTAAACTTGTACAAAGTCAGGGATTTTGTAGGATTATAGTCAGGTGTATGATCAACCAATTATACCAAACAGATGCTAATGATCATCAATGTCACACGTAGGTTGAAACACAGTCATTAACTGAAACAGAAATAGCTGTGTAGGAGGCTTAAAACTGGGTGAGGAACAGTCCAACTCTGCTACCAAGGTGAGGTTGTGGAAGACCGTTTCATGTCATGACAAGATTGAGCACAGCAACAAGACACAAGGTAGTTATACTGCATCACCAAGGTCTCTCCCAGACAAAGATTTCAAAGTAGACTGGGGTTTCAAGATGTGCTGTTCAAGCTCTTTTGAAGAAGCACAAAGAAACGGGCAACGTTGAGGATCGTAGACGCAGTGGTCGGCCAAAGAAATTTAGTGCAGCAGATGAAAGACACATCAAGCTTATTACCCTTCGAAATCAGATGTCCAACAGTGCCATCAGCTCAGAACTGGCAGAAACCAGTGGGACCCAGGTACACCCATCTAATGTCTGGAGAAGTCTGGCCAGAAGTGGTCTTCATGGAAGAGTTGTAGCCAAAAAGCCATACCTCCGATGTGGAAACAAAGCCAAACGACTCAAGTATGCACGTAAACATAGGAACTGGGGTGCAGAAAAATGGCAGCAGGTGCTCTGGATTGAGGAGTCAAAATTTTAAATATCTGACCGTAGCAGAAGGCAGTTTGCTCGTCGAAGGGCTGGAGAGCGGTACAATAATGAGTGTTTGCAGGCAACAGTGAAGCATGGTGGAGGTTCCTTGAACGTTTGGGGCTGCATTTCTGCAAATGGAGTTGGAGATTTGGTCAGGATTAACGGTGTTCTCAATGCTGAGAAATACTGGCAAATACGTATCCATCATGCAATATCATCAGGGAGCCGTATGATTGGCCCCAAATTTATTCTGCAGCAGGACAATGACCCCAAACATAGAGCCACAGTCATTAAGAACTATCTTCAGCGTAAAGAAGAACAAGAAGTCCTGGAAGTGATGGTATGGCCCCCACAGAGCCCTGATCTCAACATCATCGAGTGTGTCTGGGATTACATGAAGAGACAGAAGGATGTGAGGAAGCCTACATCCACAGAAGATCTGTGGTTAGTTCTCCAAGATGTTTGGAACAACCTACCAGCCGAGTTCCTTCAAAAACGGTGTGCAAGTGTACCTAGAAGAATTGATGCTGTTTTGAAGGCAAAGGGTGGTCACACCAAATATTGATTTGATTTAGATTTCTCTTTTGTTCATTCACTGCATTTTGTTGATTGATGAAAATAAATGATTAACACTTCCATTTTTGAAAGCATTCTTTGTTTACAGCATTTTTTCACACCTGCCTAAAACTTTTGCACAGTACTGTATATTATATATATGTAAAACCTCAGTTATCCGTCGCTCCCGACCACTGGGAACAAAAAAAAAAAAAAAAAAAAAAAAAAAAAAAAACATTGTTCACACCAGTGCCTAACTATTACTGTACTACTACTGCCGTGCGGTACACTGCAAGCTGTGTGCATTGAAACAACTCCCCCTTGTGCTAGTTCGTAGTGTTCTTCCCCAGTACCATATGTAATGGACTCAAAATCAATTTGAAATCGCAGTGCCAGTTACACACCTTCAGTTTTAATAGCGTTTCATAGCTCTTCTATTTTGTTTTAATTAATCAACTACACATTATTATCTATACTAATAAAAGGCAAAGCCCTCACTGACTCACTGACTGACTGACTGACTCATCACTAATTCTCCAACTTCCCGTGTAGGTAGAAGTCTGAAATTTGGCAGGCTCATTCCTTACAGCTTACTTACAAAAGTTAGGCAGGTTTTATTTCGAAATTCTACGCGTAATGGTCATAACTGGAACCTGTTTGACTGACTCACTCATCACTAATTCTCCAACTTCCCATGTAGGTAGAAGTCTGAAATTTGGCAGGCTCATTCCTTACAGCTTACTTACAAAAGTTAGGCAGGTTTTATTTCGAAATTCTACGCGTAATGGTCATAACTGGAACCTGTTTGACTGACTCACTCATCACTAATTCTCCAACTTCCCGTGTAGGTAGAAGGCTGAAATTTGGCAGGCTCATTCCTTACAGCTTACTTACAAAAGTTAGGCAGGTTTCATTTCGAAATTCTACGTGTAATGGTCATAACTGGAACCTGTTTTTTGTCCATATACTCTAATGGAGGAGGCGGGAACGAAGGTAAATGACGTTAATTGTTGACTGTCTTTTAATACTGTGTACTTGTTGAGTGTCTTTTAATACTGTGTAAGCATACATATTAACACATGTGCAATTAAACGTGTGCATTTACGGGGTGATTTCTCAGGCTTAAAAGCTCGCCTTTTATTAAAAAGGTAAATGCAAACTGTTTTCATTCTGAAGCGCACAAACCACGTTAGATTTCAGCCGTTAAACGCTCAAAAATGTCAGTACACCAGATAAATAAGCGCAACATATCAGTTGTATTGTATGCTTACAATACATATACAAATGTGTTAATCGTTAACTAATATTATGGGATGGTGTTTTTCGACTTGCGCCTTGATTTAAACGATTGCATGTCTTGGTGGGTTTGCGTAGCTTATTGTCAATATCTTTACACCTCTTTTTAAGACTTAATTTAAAAAGGTTTTCTTTTCTTCTTAATTAAAATTTAAAAGCAATACTTCACCGCTGCGAAGCCCCTCTAGCGCTGACGTCCGACGTTCGATTACCGTAAGCGAGTGCAATGAGAGTGTACGCCTGATGAGCCAAGAATAAGGGGGAAACAGGTGTCGCGTACTCTTTGCATTATTTGACAGTAAACTATTTTCATCCATTCTATGATCTGCTTCTCACAACTGAAGGCACCGTGGCTGATATTACCTGACTTGCTGGCCAACCATAAGCGTTACCTGGTAGGTAACCACCCACTCACTTCACTCCAATACGGGGATCGAACCTCGGGCATCAGCGCTAGAGGCGAAGCCCCTAAAATTGCGCCACGGCGTGTGGTTCGTTTATTTATTATAAGTTCATAGACCTACAAAAGGTTGCCATTGATTTGAGGCAAGATTGCTTTTCTCATGTACAACTATACGTTGCATTCTTAACGGTAAGCTTGCACCGCTTGGTCATATTACAACCTGAGTGCTGAACTGACAACGTCGTATACAAACAGAACTATAACAATCGTAATAAATAAACAAAAAAAAAAAAAAGCGAAGAACCCTTGGATTTAATAAAAACGCTCTTTCCTTGGCGAAGCAAGGAAAAAGGAAGACCTTATATAGGGTTCGTTTATAAAACAGCGGAAAAGCTCTGTTAAGGCTGCTTCACAAAAAAACAGATCCTTAACAAATTGCTATTGGGATATTTTCCCTCAATTTAAAAACCTTTTCTTCTTCATAAAAATTTACAAGCAGTACTTTGCGGGGATTTAGATATATATATATATATATATATATCTATAATAATAAAAGGCAAAGCCCTCACTGACTGACTGACTGACTGACTGACTCACTCACTCACTGACTGACTGACTCACTCATCACTAATTCTCCAACTTCCCGTGTAGGTGGAAGGCTGAAATTTGGCAGGCTCATCCCTTACAGCTTACTTACAAAAGTTAGGCAGTTTTCATTTCAAAATTATACGCGTAATGGTCATAACTGGAACCTCTTTTTTGTCCATATACTGTAATGGTAGGCAGCAAGATGGCCGTAGGAGACTGAGTTGCGTGTCGCGTCATCACGCCTCCCACGTAATCACGTGAACTGACTGTGAACTCAGTATGTAGAAAAGAAGGAGGAGCCCCAAAGACCGCAGAAGAAAACATTCATTACACAATTGACAAGGCAGCGAAACAATAAGAAGCGAGTGAGTGACGCATACAAGCATCTTCATAAGACACGAGGTATAAAAAAGCACGGTGTAAACCGTAAGTCTAAATTAACTTTATAGAAACGCTCCCGCTGACATTTGCAATACCATATTCACGAGATACAAGTTTAATGAGAAGACACGAGGTATAAAAAAGCACGGTGTAAACCGTAACCTTAACTTTATAGAAACGCTCCCGCTGCCGTTTGCAATGCCATATTCGCGAGATACAACTTTAATGAGAAGACACGAGGTATAAACGAGAGTTTGCATCACTTTGTAACAGAGTTAAAATTGCTGTAGCGAGAAACTTTTAACTGCCAGGTCTTAGCTAACATTAAATAAACCCGTGGACATCGCAACATCACACAAGAGAGTGGCTCACGTGAAGTGACTGAACGCAGCAGGAGTGATCACTTACATAAATCAAACCTGTTCAAAAAACACATTACACAATTGATAAGGTAGGAAAAGAATATGAAACAAGGCACGGTATAAACCGTAACTTTAAGTTTATAGAAACGCTGCCGTTTGCAATACCATATTCGCCCCTGCGAAGCGCGGTGATTTTGCTATATATATTAAACTATTTCAACCATTGTATGATCTGCTTCTCGCAACTGAAAGAGGGCACCGTGGCAGAAGTTAGCCGACTTGCTCACCAACCACAAGCGTTACCTGGTAGGTAACCACCCATACAATCAGATTGTGAATCACACTACGAATGCCTGCAATGTAATTACCCCGATCTACATGCTGTCAAATGAACGAACCTCACGCCGTGGCACAACGTTAGGGGCTTCGCCTCTACGTCCGAGGATCGATTCCCGTAAGGGAGTGCAGTGACTGTGTACTCCTGATGAGCCCACAATTACGGCGAAACACGTGTCGCATACTATGCATCTTCAAAGCACGGTGTAAACAGTAAGTTTAAATTGAGTTTATAGAAACGCTCCCGCTGCCGTTTGCAATACCATATTAGATGACTTTGTAACAGAGTTAAAATTGCTGGAGCGATAAATTTTTAACTGCCAGGTCATGTCGCGTGTTCTTGGGTAGGTACACCAAAAAATGTATACATTTATGCATGTAATGGGCAAACAAAAAATGTACTATACCCGAAAGCACTACAGTAGTACTCAATGTATCTTTACTTCTTAAATGTTAATGTTTTACTGTTTAATAATTTATACGCTTCTTATATGTTATTCAGATTCTTTTATCAAAATACCAGTAACAGCGCACTGCACGATAACGTGGAGTGAATACACTTCACATGACCATTCATAGTATTTATCCTCTTTCTCTGTACGTTTACCATTCGTTTGCTCAGAGGTTGATGCGCTTGCTGCTTAATGAGCAGCTCTTGACCCTAGCGTCCCGCTGCTTCTCTTCTTTCGTCGGCATCTTCTCCCGTTAAAACTGATTTCTTTTAAAACTTAGTATGTTTTCTTTAATTTTTCAGTTAAGCTGGCACTTAAGTCTTCAATCTGCCTCAAGAATGATTAGCGAAGGTGGTACACAATGAAAACGTCAGCCGTACGCATCCGCCACGGACGCACTGGTGCGCGCAGCTTTGAGTTCATTCTACAATAAAATAAAGATAAAAAGAGTAATAACTTGCAGCACCGCTATTCAATTACACTTGCCTAACGCCTCTCCTAAGGGGAAATACTGTGGGATATGGGCATCCGTCAAAGCAGCAATCACAAGCCCGATTAGAAAGCGGGAAGCTGTGATTTGTCGTCTCCCTCCCATGTAACAATCACAGCCCGTGTTGCAACGCACTATGTATGTATATGTATATATGTGTATGTGTGTATATATATATATATATATATATATATATATATATATATATATATATATATATATATATATATATATATGTGTTCATATGTGTGGGAAACCGAATAGTAGACGTGACGTAGTATATGTGTACCAAATTTCAAGTCAATAGGTGAAACGGTTTGCGAGCTACAGGTGATTTAAAATCCTGGACAGACAAACGAATAGCCACGGTAGCGTATTATAGAAAAACATTTTACTGTTTAATAATTTATATTTATATGCAATGTGCTTCTTATATATTACTTCATATTCTGATATGATAATGATGTTAATGTTGTTTATATTGATTTCTATGTTATTGTAAGTGCCCTTTATTTGTGGAAAAATAAATTTGGCAATTAAACTTATTTTATACATACATTTTATTTTTTTCTCTTGCACTCAGTGAGCGAATCCACTGGGTAATCAGCTATATATATATATATATATATAGATATATATATATAGATATATATATAGATATGTATGTATGTGTATATATATATATATATATATATATATATATATATATATATAGATAGATAGATATATGTGTATGTATGTAGATAGATATGTATGTGTATGTATATATGTGTATATATATGTAGATATACAAATATGTATATGTATATATATGTATATGTGTCTGCATGTGTGTGTATATATATATATGTATGTGTATATATATGTTGATATATGTATATATATATGTGGATGTGTATATGTATATATTTATGTATATACAGTGTGTTTATGTATATATATGTTTACATAACCTCTTTAACACACTACTTCTCCGCTGCGAAGCGCGGGTATTTTGCTAGTAAATATTATATATATATATATATATATATAAAGAGAGAGAGACAGAGATATAGATATATATATATATAGATATACATATATATATATGTATGTATGTCTATATATATATATATATATATATATATATATATATATATATACATACATGTAAGCTTATAAGTAATGCCTTACTTCTCTTTAAGAAAGGAAGATGTAATGATACTTGATTTAAACGATTCCATGTCTTGCTGGGTTTGCGTAGCTTATTGTCAATATCTTTACACCTGTTTTGAAGACTTATTGACTGAAACGGGCTTTCACGAAAAAAGTTAGGGCTTTGCTACAAGATACACCCTCCACAAGTTAAGGAAGTAAAAATAAAAGTGTATATTTCTGTTTTATTTAAACCTTTTAAGTTTGTATGCATAGCCCCATTGGCTGTTTTAGTTTTTTTTTTTTTCTTTCTTT
>NC_041399.2:116236349-116316349 GCF_900747795.2 Erpetoichthys calabaricus | reverse complement strand
AAGAAAGTGCTTCTCTCTGTAAGCTCACAGTAACAAATTGGATTTACTAAAGGCAGACACTTCACTTCTAATCTTTGATGTTTGTTTAATGTAATATACTCACCCATAAATTCTACCTCACCAGAGATCATCTTATCGTTGGACAAAGAAAAACCATTTGACATGGTTGAATGGGACTACCTATTCACCACAATGCACAAATTTGGGTTTGGCCCAAATGTATGTCCATGGATTAAATAACTCTATACCAGTCCAGAGGCCTCCGTTCATATTAACATTATTTCAAACTAGAATATTGTACTCAACAAGGATGCTATCACCAATATCACCAATGCTCTTTGCAATCGCCATTGAATCACTGGCCAGTCACTTCTCAAATGTATCAGAGGTAAAGGGGATTACTAGAGAAGGACTTGCACAGAAAATATCACTATATGTAGGTACTGTATATATCAGACCCACAATCCTCCGTACCAGTAGTCCTCAATGCACTGTAATAATTTCAAAAGATATCTGGACTCAAAATCAATTTGAATTCTAGCACACAATATTAGACTGGGCACCTTCCCATTTATTTTATCAAATGAGTTGAAATTCATAGGGGTAAACATCACAAGTAAATATAAAGATCTTTTTGCAACAGAACTTTGCTATCTGCATGAAAATTATTAAATAAAATGTGAAGAGATGGTGTACCCTCCATTAGCAGACAGAATCAAAACTGTGAAAAACAACATCCTTCCAAAGCTTCTTTTTCTATTTCAGAGCATCCCCATATACATTAACAAATTCTTCTTTATGAAACTAGATTCAATTATAACCTAATTTATTTGGAATTTGTAACATCCATGCATCCAAAGGGCAACTCCACAACACCCTAAAAGCAGAAGGGGGCATGGCAAACCCTAACTTTCAATTTTATTACTTGGGAACAAATATACAAGCTATAAAGATCTTGACATCAACACAAATTGATAAATATACACAAGCTTGGTCTACAATAGAAACAAAATCTTGTTGTACTTCTTTATATGCACTAATTCGTGCCACAGTAAATACAAATTATCACCAATATACTTGTAGCTGAGTTTGACCTAAATTACCAAAGTTCTGCAGCTTTTAGCTTGCTTCGTAGGATGGTTCATAAAATAGATTGATGCTCAAATAATTCCACAAACCAAATATCTTAATTTTAAAAGTTTTAGTAAAATTTAAAGCAAAACATTTCACACAAAGAGAGAGAGAAAAATGATAGTACAAAGAAAAGTTCTTGTTTAAGAAAGTTCTGTTTAAAGTTTATTTATCTTGTTTCATTTCTCTCAAAGTTTGGTCATACATATTGCGTGCAGAATGTTAAGCACAATCAGAAAGTTTTATGCCAGTCTCCTATTTGCAACCTTATCTAACATTCCATGCTAGTAGTAAGACAATTTCCTAAATACATTCATTACAAATATAGCAAAGAAAGCTCGATTTCATGTTAAGTTAAAAGACTATACCATATTCTAAGCTGCTATGAAAAACTGATGTTGTATTGAAATTAAACAGGCACACTGATGTGAACTTAACATTAAGATTTGCTCTTACAAAACTGATAATCCAATTGTCCATCACTCACAGAACCAATGCAAGAAGAACTTTAAGACAGAGGAGCTCTGTTGGACCTTTACATAATAATCACCCTTTTCTACCATCTCAAACCTAAAAGTATTTAACGTTTGGAAAACGTCTAGGGTTTAAAACACATAGATTTGTATATAGATAATGTCTTTGCATCTTATGACCAATTATGCTTCAAATTTAACTTCTCATCAACACAATTTTTCCACTACTTTCAAATCAAAAACATTTCTAAAAAGAACCTGCCAAGTTTTCCTCACCTCCCACCCATTTCTACTCCAGAGGCAATAATGATCAGTATAGTACTAAAGACTCAGAGAGCATCTTAAAACAATATATAAAAATATTTTAAAATTCTCTTCCTTCCTAGGGTAAGGTGGGGAAGGGATCTTTCACTTAACATCTCAGAAGAGGCCATGCATAAAATACACTCCAGCTCCATATGTGCAAAGCATACAATCATCCAACTTAAAATCTTTTATCAAGCGCATTTACCTCCTTGAAAATTGTACATGATTTAACATGTGAATGTTGCAATTTAGGTCCAGCCTCACTGGGCCATATGTTTGAGGCGTGCACCAAATGAACAATGTTTTGGACAAACATCTTTGAATGCCTACCAGATAGCCTTGATGTCACAATCACTCCTAAACCATTAACAGCCGTGTTTGGTGTACTCTCAGGTGGGATTAAAGTGGAGAAGGACAAATTGAATTGAATTGCTTATATCACACAGACTTATCTTGCTCAACTGGAAGAATCCCAGTCCGCCAGTGGATAACTGACGTTCTATACTATTGAAAATAGGAAAAGATTTAATTTTCACTTAAATCTGTTCAAAACAATTTTAAAATATGGCAAGATCTAATTAAGTAAATCTTAGAATGAGTTTTTATAATGGGGGAAAAGGTCATTCTCCTTTCTTTGTTGTTTTTAAAGATGTGATCATATTTTAGTCTCACCTCTCTTTCTCTCGGGCGGGGGCTGAATTATGGCTTGTTGAGTTTGACACGATTATATGGAATGTTACTTGTTCAAATTAAAATCAATAAAATTATTTTAAAAAAAATTAGAAATAAAGATTTTTTCTTGTATGGTTAGCTACTGTTCTGAATAAATATTCAAGCATTTTAATATTTTCATCTTGAAACGTGCAAGTAATTGTAGTGGAATTGTAGAAAAAATTTACCCCACCCCAAAATAAACATGAATCTGCATGGCACATGCAGTTGTTCAGGTCTACAAAACTTAGCTACTGAATAAATACCTGGATTTTTCAGACATAAACTATAGCAAAACCATCAATGTTTCTCATAAAAAAAGAAATTTTGACAAAGAAATAGTTATTAGGCACCTCACTGCGCTTTACAGCACAAATATTCTCAACCTCAAAATGGTACAGTGGTGTGAAGCAGATTTATGTTGGCTTTTGTGCCATTAAGGAATCTACAATTTGTATTAACCAGCCTCATATTCTGCTTACATGGAGCAATATTAAAATAAAAATACTGTAGACTGTTGACTGGCTACCGATCTACCTAGATGCATTAAGGCACAAAGTGTTAAAAGAAAAATCTGAAGTCATCAAGGAAACCCGGAGTTGTGTTAACATATTAAATTTGTAACATTAAGTTATCTTTAAAGAAAACATTCTGTACATATGAAAAGTAACAATTATCTTCAGAATTAATCCAAATTCAAAATAGCATGAGATATCTATTTTCTAAAAGAACAGGTTTCATTGACAGCAGTACCAGTTAGGAATGCACAATGCATATAGCACAGCCAAAGCAATGCATACAGCAGACTGTTAACCTTGCACCAATTTGATGTACTGAACATTACCAAAAATTCTACTTGTACACATTTGATGATATGCAGCAATTAGCCAGGCCAATCATCTGGTCAATCTATTTTTGGCAGCTGTCAATCAGTTCAATTCATTGGAAGATGAACACCTCTATCTAATGTAATCCTTTTCTGCACTAATTAAACTCTCTGTGCTTGGGAAAAACACACACACATACAACAGAAAATTACTAATAAAGCATGGTAAAAGCTGAGCTTGGAATTCAGATGAAAACTGACATTTGAACTCAGAAATCTGAAGGTTGTTATGAAAAATGCATTGCAGCAAAATATAGTGCATTACATTAAGAGACCTTTCAACAAACAGAAAAACTGCATTTGTGTTCTAACAGATATGACAGAAGCAGTAAGGAGCTAATTTGGCATTCAGGTCACCTCTAAAAAATGTCACTCTTAAGGTCATTCACAGTAATCACTATGATGCCTAACTTCTAATTTTATAAAGATGGCATCTGTGTCTCAATGGCTCCCAAAGCAAAAACAACAATGTCACCTTCTAATGTCCCACTGTTAGCAAAATATGGCACATACTGTTGCAAAGCTGACATGCAGATTTTAATAAACACCAGTTAATAATTTTAAAGTATTATTCTAAAATGAAAACATGCATCTCTTAACAGTGTCTCTATAACTAAATTAGCTAAAACAGGAACACTTAATGTAGTTTCTGTGATCTTAGCTATACCATTACTTTAAATCCTCTGCAATGTGCAATAAAGGAGAACAGACCAACTCCACCGTTTTTCCAAAGCTTCTGTACACAAAGCTTTCATCACATGCTGTAAGTAGCTAATAGAACTCAATGCTAAAACATTCTATTGCAGAAAATTAATCAAAGATATAACAACATAACAAGAACCATTGTGAAGTAATGAAAATGTAATTATATTTTTGGAAGGAAATAAGGACTCAGAATGACAAAAAAAGAAAAGTGGTTCTGATTCTTGTTTGTAAATATTTTTCAGAGATTATCATACAGAAAATAATAAAATGTAGTCATAAAATGTACCCTGTATATTTTGCATTTTGAAAAACAAACAATTATTCTGACTATAGTAGTAAATATGGCCATTACTTTCAGAAAACCATGAAAAGCATTATGACACTATATTTAGTTTGTGCACTTGAATATACAGTGCCAGGCTGTAGTGGTATGATGTCCTTTCTCAAAGAAGCTACCACGTTATGAGCTTGACTAGTAAAAAGTGCCAAAATTGGTGCCGTGACACATCGTTGGTTTGTAATAAATTGCTTAATTCAATCTCACACTGTACACATTTCAGTCCATTTAATAGGAAGTTTTATACAAACTAATACAAGTCACTTGTTATTCTAAAAGAGCTTTTGAAGTACAGTACGTGTTCTGAAAATATTGAGTTTATATATGTACTTTTGTAGAATGTTTTACACTTTCTCTGAACTGGAAAAATAGTTTTTTTTATAAACCTCCAAATAGGAAATATTCTCTGAAACTGGCAATCTAAAGAAATTAATATTTATAGTGATTTAATGATGCACCAGTTCATTGGCATCAAATTTGAGCTGCACATTTTTTAGCGACTGCCAAGAAGTTACCGATCACTAGTTGCATGGGCAGTGCACTTCCAAGTTTCTACATTTGAAAACAAAGCAAAGCAAATACCAAAGTGCTACTTTCTTAGACCTGATCAAAGTTTTAGTGCTAGTGAGCCTGCAGACAATAAAAAGAATGTGTCATTTCTGAATATATAATGAAAGCAGGACATTACTTCATATCTATTGGCTGTAAATATGGTGAGAATTTGTCTAGTTCACTATATCAATAAAAAACAAAAAGAAACCAAAAGCTGCAAAGCAATGAAAATGCAAAGGAGTGAGAAATAATTAGTCATGGATTAACTTTTTTGCAAAGGGGACGATTGTATTATGTTACTGGGTGGGAAAGAATTATTTTTATTATACTATTACATTATGAGCATGTAAACTGTATTGATGTGAATTGATTTTGCACAGAAGCTTCCTTCTCTTAGTGCGAATTAGAAAACCCTTTTCATTTTGTTCATTTGGGGATGGGTTCCTGAAACCAATTCTAATAGATAAGACTTATTTAAGCAGTTTAATTTCAATTGTTGGTGCACAATACTGCATGAAAGCATAATTTAAAAAAAAATGATTACTACAGTATATGGAATCATCAACGAGGACAAAAAAAAAAAAAAAAAGTACCCCCAGCAACTTGCCACAAGTTTAAAAAATATATATATATATATATATTTTCTCACTTTAAAGTTCAACTTCTAATTAAGGAGTGGTAACAGCTGCCAAACGTGTTTCAAATAATTGCTCAATAAACAAAATTATAAACGCCTTAGTCTTCTTGAGATCACTCTGAGCAGACCTCGTGACACTAGGAATGGGCTCAAACAGACTCAGCAATCTGATTTAGACAAAATCAATCAAAACCAGCCAGGCGAAACTCAGCAGTATTAGGCTTAATATTACAGGGGACAAATAACAGTGCTAAAGTTGGTTTGTTTGTTTTCTCAAGACTGGAGTTCGACTCCAGCACAAGGGCAACTGCATTTCTCTTCAAGCATACACATTTTTAAAATCAAAGCAGACAACGTAAACTTTTTCTTTCTTAAATACGGTGAATAACATCGGCACTGTAGTAGCCAAAAGTGATTATTAAGTATAATTTCTAAAACATTTTTTTTTTCATGTGTGTTCCATGTCTACAACAATCTATGTAAATATACAATGAAATGCAAGGCAGGAATTGTTGAACACATAACAAGAAACTTTTTCATATTTCAATAATAATTGAGAAAATGTAGACATGAAGATAACAAAACAAGTGCACTTTTATTCAAGAATATAACCACAGAAAAAGAAATTGAGTTAGGATACAATGCTGACACGACCACTTGGGTGTTGCAGCGGTAAGTACTGCTGACTTATAATCCAGAGGTGCCCAGTTCAATTCCGAGCTCATCTATTTTGAGTAGTGAGCTGCTCTTATTGTTACTATTATACAATAAAAACATACATTTTATTTGAAACTCTGTAACAGCCGATGTAAATTTATGGTACTTGTAAAAGTTAGCTTCTTTTTTTTTTAATTCAGTTTTATTCTCTCAGTTACATTCACGCTCCCCTCGATCTGACACTGCTAATTTTTAAATGAAGTCATACTATAACAGAGGTGAACATCGGAGGTTCTACATCAGAGAAACAGAACAGAGCCCTCCCTGCAAGAAACGTCCACTCACACAGAACAACAACACAGCTGCACCAAGTGTAAAGGTGAAAGATGGCACAGTTTGGATGCAGCAACAGGTCAGGCGTCGTACTGCCAGTCAATCTGCTACATGCATGTCCTTCAAAGAAAAAGCAGGGATAACAGAGCTTGCCATGGTATTGTGCAAAGTCCTGTTTGCGATTATGTTTTGTGATGGTCTTTATATTAAACAATAAAAATCAAAACAGTTTTCAAAGAGCAGTTCTCCAAGTTCATAAATAAAAACAAGGTGTAAAATGTGGAGGATAAAATTGCCAATAAATACTTCTAATAGAATCAAGGTTAAAATAGCTGGCAGGAATCTATCCATCAAAAATGAGCCTTGGCGCAACACTTCAAAACCGTTGTCTCCTCAGCTTAACCCCAACAGAACGTAGCAACTGAGCAGACACCTACTCAACAGACACAACCTTCCATCTATGTAGTCAACAGTTCCAGATCCCTGCTGCTTCCATTATTCATCGCAGGGATCCTGATCCGGACCCAGGCTTGGGTCCTTCCCATCTATGGACACAGAAAGGCTCAATTTCCGAACCTCTGTCACCAGCTTCCGCTACCTTCCCGGACTTAAACGAGTGGCACAACCCCTGGTCACTGTAGCTCTCTGTAATGCTCAGCTAGAGCAATCCAACACCGCCTGCCCCAAGTGTTGGCCGTATGCACTCCTCATGAGGCTCTCCTCCTCCAGGCTATCTGCTTCCTCTCACACACAACTGCTTTCTCTCGCTCCTGCCTTCCCTCCAGGTAACCTCCATTTCATTTCTTTTTTTCTTCCCCCCTCACACTCGCGCTTCTCCTCAAAAATAGTGACGTAGCACAGGTGTGGCAATAAGCAGCTCCCAGTATCAATTACAGGCGCAGGCGATTCCGCACCTGTGGGCTTAACAGTGGGAATGCCTGCACCTGCATCACACATGGGAACCACTCTCTTCACGCCACCACACCACATACCACTATAAGGACAATAAATAAAGTTTTTTAAAAAAGAAAAAATGTCAATATGTTTACACAACAAAAACTTGTGATATATTTTGTTACTTAGATGCACAATTTCATATTAATATTACTTTCAAGCAGACAATCAGAATTTATCGAAATTTAATGTGATGGTATGTTATTAGATTTTCAGATTCTTATTCCGTTTTTAAATTATAAACTAAAAAATATCAAGCACTCACATCACGCGAGACGAGAATTTGTGCCAAGAGATTTAACCACACCCGGGGCCAGAAATAAAAGACAAAAAGAGTAGCCCCCCTCTTCACAACGCGAATGGCAGACTGGCCGCAACTGGGGGTTGCCCCCCTAGTGATTAAATAAAACGTTTATTATTACGGTTTAATGTTCTAAAAAATAAATTTAGTTTGAATTTTTACTGTGAGGATGTAGCCTGCAATGCTAACATCAAGTTCACACTTTACAGAATAAGAACACTTTAAAACCAATAAAAGTCTAAACAGTGTTCAAATTAAATATAACATAATTTAAGAAAAGATTGTCACTGACTCTGAACAACAAAGGCTGTTGCAGACTTTGTGCCATTTAAACCTTTCACTGCTCCATCTGATGAATGTTCAAGATAGTGTAACCACACTTCTGAAAGTTTCTGAAACTGTGCAATTGCCTACAGTGCAGCATAGGTTGGATAGCACAACACGCTATTCCTCACCAGTTTTTCTAGGCTGCATCAGTAATACACACATATACTCAATTAACTCAGGTTTCATTGGTGCAGTAAATTAAAAATTGCACACAAAGATGAAAACCCAGAAATGGAATCAAACAAATACCATTAAATATTATGCTAATTGAGGGAAACCCCCACATTATTGGCCAATAACACTAATACGTTTCTATAAGTGTCAACAAGGAGCTGCATGGTATAAAGAAGGGATATTTGACTCCAACAAAGGATTAATTCCCTCTGTTCTTCTGTTTTATATTCCTGTTAGTCCATGAACACCTGAAGCACAATTGTTCATTAACATTGAACTATAAGGCCTGAAAAACACATTTCCTGTTTGAGTAGATTTGTTTGTATGCAGTAGGCTTAAAATATAAGGTATATGCAAAGAGGAACAATGATGCTTTAACACCCAGTAGTGGCAATTGGTGTATAAGGCACAAAGGCACCAGCAATAATGAGCATCATGTTTTCTGATTGATTGTGTTTTATGTTATTAGATTACAAAAGCATTATTATCAGCACCTTTAAAAATCTAAATTGGCTGTTGTTAAAATGTTATTTACACATATAATTCTGGGATTATATTTGAGGCGTACATCCCCACTGAGGCTGCAGTGTACGTTCAAAAATCTGGTTAAATCACAGGATATGTGAATTACTATGATAACAGACATATTGTGAAAAATAATAAATAGTAACGGATTAAAAAATTACTTTGCGCAAATAACCAAAACACTAGACTAAAATATCAGTCTATAGTACAAAGGTAGTCCTATTGTTCCACCATCATGACCTTATATTGTGTTCCTGTGTAAACACTACAGACCAGCCTCTCAGATTCCACTGTCAGAGGTAGGCCACCTGCATACAGTACATGCATGCCCGAAGAACTTCTAAATTGACTACCTCTTCTCTTACAAAAACCTATACCATGTTTAATCATTTCTGGACAACAAATATGCCATACGTGTCATGTGCACAGAGGTAGTTTCTGCCAATATTTTGGTGTGTGCAAGGAAAACATATAAACAAATCATTAGAAAAACACATTTTGTTTGAGCACTGTTTACAAACACAACACTTTAAATGGCATGTAAAAATACAGTAACTTTACAGTGTTGGGGTGCTAGCAACCTAATACCTATTAGGCAAATAAGTGCTCATAAAAATAATTTTGGCATATTTTATGTAGCAAATTATTGTAGATGAATGGTACAAGGAATACCCTGGGAAGGGAGTCCATACACACTGTTCTTTATGTCATCAATATAAGGAAACATCTTCTGAAAAAAAGGTCAACCACACTTTCGCCATACTTGTATGCTTCTCCATCATACTTAACATCCAAAGGATTTCAGTCCCATACAAATGCAAAGAAGGCAATATAGTAGAAGTATCACTAACACTACTGCTGGCTAACCTATGGCACTTGCAAAACCTTGTGTGTGCAACAGTCAGATGTGGATGTAGCCCCAAAAAAGGTACGAAGAAAAAAAAAAAAAGCATTTTAAACATACTTCTTACGGACTTCCTTGCTTTTTCTTAGTGCACAAGGTTTACTTCCTTTCATATGACTTTTCAAAGCACATTCACCCATATTCCCAGTGTCAAACTTCTTTATACAGTAACAGCACCCAGCCATATTTGTCTTGTTGAAGCCAATCATTGTAGTCAGTATTTTCCAACAATTTCAAGTTAAACACACATTTTCCTGGCTTTGTGACTGCTCAATAAATCATAGTGACACATCTAATACACACAATGTAATTTTGCTAATTTTTATCACTTAACACTAACTCACCACTAATAATTTGATGTGCAGGCTAATGGCTACTACATAGTTAAACCAGTTTGCTCACGTGTTAAAATGCAGAACACAATGCAAGGTGATATTAACGCAATGGCTTGTTAATTTTTTCATATCTTTCCAGGTTTCTAGGACCAGTATAAACCCTGAGTATAGCATTACTAAAATACTGGCTAACACTATTTCTTTTTTTTTTTGTTGTTGCTTATGACTTTAATAATGCTTATGACTTTCCACTATAAAACTAAAAAATTACAAATACACATTTCAAATATAAAAATATAACATTTGAAAAGTGTAAGAAGTTATTTTAAAAAAATCTTTGCTGTTAATGGTGCAAGGAGGATTAGGCCAGTATTAGCAATATTCTTATTTTAGGCACCACAATAATAAAAATGAAGTCCACCTAGCAGCAGATGTGCTGTACAGTTATTCCAAACATTACAGTAAACTGAAGCTCACCAAGACTTCTTTTGTCCCAGAGGGACACAAACACAGGAGAATGCTGGCATTACTTGCTGAAGTACAGAAATACACCAGTGTTGCCTAGCACCTTGCTTTTCAAAGCTGACACTCTTTTCAAGAGCTGAAGATGCAACAGCATTCAGCACATCATTAGCAAAGGAAAAGTTGGCAGTCTGTAAAGAATAACAAGGACCTGTCAGCCACTATAAAGAAGCTTATGAGATTTTGATTTTACATAGCATGCACTGAATGACATTGTGGTGCAAGCAGTAGGTGTCAGATACTTACGCACACCCTTCCATTCACTAACCTTAAAACCTGTGTCTGTGTGGTGGTCAAGAATGTGTGCTGTGACAATTACCTCAATGTTTTGTATGTGGTCAGCACCAGACCTGCTTGACACCTTGACTTTCAAACCAAACCAACTAATGTTTAGAGAGACAGCCCAAAATTAATGTCATGCTCCGTCATTGTTGAACTGCCAGTTCAGGGAGATGGAAGGTACTCACTTTAAAACACAATTTTTTCCAAGTAAGTTACATAACCTACTTTCCTTACTGTCTTCACATTTCATCTGTTGTAACCAGTAAAAAGTAACCAATACTTTATATAGGTAAAATAAGAAAAGTGAAAAACGTGCTTTTACCTACTGTATGAATTTCATGTTTATATCAGGGAAACTTCCATTCAGACTTCCTTTCTCCAGATACCCAATCGCCACACAATCAGTGCTGTAATAGACGTTAAGCCATCTGTAAGCTTAGAACACTGATTCTTCAAAACTTTTAAGGAACATTGAAATATCTTCGTAGTACATGTTTAATTATTCTATCCATCTATCCTTCTAGTGTTGCTCCAGCCACAGCAAGAATACAGCATGAGGCAGGAACAATCTGTGAACAGAACTCCAGCTCCTCAGTAGCGCTGCGGCACCATTTAGTTAAAAGTTTTATCTGTATAATATAATAAACATATTTTGCTGCATTTCATCTTAAAAATGATATCATATGTAAATATGCGCTTTATAAAGTGGCTCAGGTTGTGCAATATTATGACTGTAGTGCAATTTACAGTGAGGTGATTGTACTTATAAGTACAAACAGTTCTACAAGGAGCACTTGATGGACTGACTGAGTGCGTTTATAGCTCCTGGGATGAAACTGTTTCTGAACCGCGAAGTCCCTACAGGAAAGGCTCTGAAGCGTTTGCCGTGTGAGAGCAGTTCAAATAGACAGCATGGCTGAGGCAGTGTGTGCTTGATGCTGTATACTGATAATTCTCTTTACAGTCAGCTACTGTAGATCTGTGATTCCCCACTCAGATACAGTGAAATACAGTAAATACTCCCGAGTGGTGCAGTGAGAGTAATATGGAAAAAGATGATCTGCTGTAGCAACCCCTAACGGGAGCAGCTGAAAGAAGAAGAAGGTGCAGTGAGAGTAACAGCGCTAAAGCAGCTATTGTATTTAGAATAGTTTGACCATTCTGTGGACCATTATATTGTTACAGGTTAATTACAATCAGATGCATTAAACTAATAAACAATATGCGGTTTTAATTTCAGTGTATTTATAAAGCTGCGTCAGGGATGTGGATCTAAAAATGAAAGGGTAACCACACAGGAACAGTAGCACTGCTTTGACGCTGGGTGCTGCCAGTTTGCAAAGCTGAGCGCAGAACTTGCGTACACCAAGGTATGAGCTACCGTGGAAATGTGCGTGGCTTTATGCCAAGTTTAGGTTTTATACATCGCGATTTGAGCGTGGAAACATTCTTACGCAACATTTTTGTGCATACGCACCATTGATACATGAGGCCCCTGGTGTTTCTGTTGTGTCTCGGATGCATTTGTTTTGTTTTTTCTGCCTAATGATGGCCTGGTTTTACTTGGATGGGCAGCTCTTTGGACCTCATACTAAGAGTTCAGAGCAACGGCTTCTAAATGCAAATTCCACACTTGGAATCAACTTCAGACCTTCTACCTACTTAATAGTTAATAAAGTAATGAGGGACCTGTTCCCACCTGGATATGGAACAGCTTGTCAGTCAATTGTCCAAATACTTTTGAGCCCCTGAAAATAGGGTGACCATGTGTGAAAATGGCTGTCATCCCTAAATTGATCATATTAAATTTCTGTTAAACCCTTTGAATTAATGACAAAAAAACTACACTTCGATCATGCAATTATATCTTCATTTTAAATCAACCGTGGTGCCATACTTAGCCAAAATTATGAAAATTGTCTCACTGTCCAAACACTTATGGACCGAACTGTATATATGGGGGCACCAAAAACTTTTAAGTGCTACATAAAATGAAGATGCTGTGAGAGCTATTTGAACAAATGTTTGGTTTAAACTCAGTGAATTTTTACAGTATAGTATTCCTTATTTGACATGTTGATTACTGTACACTGGACTTGTTAATGTATTTTGTCTTAAATTTTTAAAATTTGTCTTATAATATTTTACTGTAGATGAACACTTCTTTAGTTTATGTTCCAGGCAGAAATTGGAGGTTGTAAAACATATGTTCGTTGGCCGAAGCCTTTCATAATTCACTGGAGTGAGATTTTTAAAGTGGGGCTTAAACTTGATCTCACCCGTTTTTAATGGGTGATCTGTACAAGTACATTCATTTAATAGATTTTGTGAATTGTCTGAAAGTACAGCTTGACTTAGATGGAAGAGAACAGGTTTTGAGTAAAGAATTTGCTTTTGTCATTTAAGCTTTGGAACTTTAGTACAGATTAGAGTCTGGATAGGATATTGTGCTCATATTTTTTTGAGAAATGGTGGATTTTTGTTAGGTTGTGACAGAGAAAAACAAATCTTAGTGTTCTCTTGTGAGCTAGTCCTCTGAACTGATAAGATTTTTTGTTTCACATATTAATATTTTCAAAATGACCTCCTCCATCCTAAAATGTCCTGAATGACAGATATTATGTGTCTACCGTGTCACAAAAGCTACATAAAGACAAAAGTGTATCAAATACAAAAATGTCAACTTTGGGTGGAAAAAAAGTTCTAATTGCCGCCACTGCAGCTAGAATGCATGAAAAAAGCACTGTATGTTTAGTTTTGAAGACATGAACAAAGACAAGAAACAAAAAAAGAAAACAATTGTCAAAGTGAACCCAACAGTTTATCAATTCCAGATAAAACAACATTCAAAATCTAATAATATATTATTACTTTCTACACAAAAAAAAAAAAAAAAAAAAAAAGTGTTCATTATGAGTTACCTATTCTTTGAAGCAGAACAGTGGTTTGTGTTGCTGCCTTACCATGAAAAGAACATACAGGCATTAAGTCTCGTTTTCTCTCTGCTAAACTGTTCCCATACGCAGTTAGCCTCAGTAACTAATAAGTACCTAAATCATCCAAAAACCACATATGTATTGCTGAAATTCATTCAAACCACAAGTAATGACATTTCCAGAATGCAAGTTTGGAAAAAAACACTTGCTGTATGGGTATACTGGAATCATTGGTTTGAAGATTGACAAATATAATAAACATATTCTGAAAGCAGCTATCCTCTTTAATAAAATCCCTGTGTGCGTCCAGGTGTCCGTGTGTGTGTGTGTGTGTGTCTTCTGGTAAAGTGCGCATGCGCGGGGCACGGTGCAATGCGCGATATTACTGTCAGAGAAAGTTACAGGTGTTTTACGGAAATACAAACCAGTATTACTGCAAGAGGAAATTAAAGGTACACAATACAGTGACTCATATTACAGCCACGTACAAGCCAGTATTACTGTCAGAGGAAATTAAAGGCATATTACCAACGCGCACGCCTGTACTACCGCCAGAGAAAATTAAAGGTATATTATGGACGTACAAGCCAGCGGACGTACAAGACAGTATTACTGTCACAGAAAATTAAAGACACACAATACACAGCGGCAGCCCACGAAGAACGGTCAGCTCAGCAAGTAAACATTAACAAAAGAAAGGCTGAAAGAAAGAAAAATATGACCAACAAAAAGAATGAGGTCAAAGTCCCTTGCCATTTAATATAGACTGTTCCTACTAATGTTTATGCACTACTGTTCTAGCACCCGTTATTGTAACGGGCTTAATGACTAGTAGGTACATAAAATGATAATCTGCAATTAAATTCAAATTCACCTGCTGTTTCTAGGCTTTGTTGAAGTACTTTTATTTTATATTACTTTCATTTTTAAAAATAAAGACCAGCGGTTTATAAAGTGGATAGCAATAGAGTACACCTTCAAATCTGTATAATAAAACAAAATTGACAAAACAAATGTACAAAAAAAGAAAAAACAAAAATCTAATTTTTTAAAATAAGTTTATAAATAAAAAAGGAAGGGTTTTTTTTCTACCAAACTGCACAACTTGGCAGTATGGTGAACAAGAGTTTTTCCTTATTATTTACTTACACAGCTTTTTGTTCCCTTGATCCAGCATGGCAATACTGAAAAACAATTATGAACTCCACCACACAAGTGTAACATTTCAGCAACAAATTTACTCTATTTTTATCTTCCTACCAAGTGAATTTACTAGCCTGTTAACATCTTTGAAGTAATATTTTATTCAAAGTCATTTTTATCTCTCATTCAAGTCAGTTTCAATATACTGTACAGACACATGTAAAACCAGGATATTTTACCAGTGAATTTCAAATAAAACAGAAAAAACCCCAAGAAAGCAAAATCTAAGTAATTTAATTAGACGTGACGGCAAACTCAGCGACTTCTGTTGCATACATCTGATGCATAAAACAATACTGAATTGTCCTAATTACCTAAGTGGTATTTTTTTCTTTATGTTTATTGTCAAGCAGGCAATATATTGGTTAGATACTAAGTTATAAAGATATTTTTAAAAAGAAACATACTTATGCAATTTCTACGAAATCAAATTTTATTTTTTAAATATAATGGTTAAGGTTGTCTCCCTTTCTGTAGATAGTCATCGTGCTAAATATATCTGGTCTCAGTGTTATTTCTGTCTTAAAGAATGGGCACCGACTGAATATTGTACAGGACGAGTTTGTGTGTTGTACAGTGTTTTCATGCCATTCAAACCACCAGTCTAATGTACTGCACATATAAACCTTGAAAAGCTGCCATATATAACTACAATTGTAACCATTTAAAAAAAAAAAAAACTCATACTGATGGATGGAAAAGCTATTTATTTAAAATTCTTATGGAATTGCTATTTAATAATAGCATACTGTATTATTGAGAGAAGTGCATTATGGGTGATCCTCTGTGAATATAATACCCTAACCACAGAAAGCTGTGTTGTGTTTATCTGGACCATATGCATTTAGCAAGAGTTTGGAAAGAGCAGGGTACTGATGCTCAAATGCTCTGTGGTAGAAACAAGGTGACTGTATGTTTTCATATTTTAAGGTCTTTCTGCCCAACTTATTGTACAGTTGTTCAATTTAAATTTTACAGTATTCACAACTTTAAAACATTATTGCATTAGAATTAAAAAAAAAAAATCAGGTAAACAGTTTACATATTGTTTGCTCTACTCAGTTCAAAACTGCAGTTTTTAAAACATTTCTACATCTTCAAGATAGGAATATATTTCTTAATTGGAAATCTATTTACAGGCTTCTGACCTATATAAATTAATTATATTGCATTATCAATTAAACTGTCATACTATTCTGGGTCACACTGCAATTTTTGGGATAATTAAGTTACAAGGACATTACTAAATCATCAAAATATAGTTAGAGAGTCATGTAATGTCATCTAATGTGCTTTGCATTTTCTACTCATATTCGAAACACCCTTATTTTTTAATCTTATGTTGGTTTAATAAGGCCATAGCTTTATTTTCATCTTTTTCATTTTAAAAGTATAATGTTTTATTATATGGAAAGTGATACTATTATGGAAGGGCTTCAAAATATATTACATTAAAGCTAATCCAAATAAAGATATTAATAGACTAATCTAAAAGGACTCACCGCTATATATATTAATATATATTATTAACAAGCTACTATTTAAGTGTGACTTTCTATTCACTAAACAAGAACCATTGCATGACCAATGAGTCTGCATACAATGTGCTTTATTAGTTATGATGAACTGCTAGTAGTCTGTAATTCTATTATGTTTAGCTAGGGCCAGAGCTACACACTGGTATTGGGCCTTAAGTCATTATGTATATTTGGGTAATCAGGTGTAGTTATCCAATTGAAGTCTGTATGTGGTGTAGTATGGCAGCGAAAGGAGTTCTAGTATAGCATAAAAAAAGGTTTTATTCTGAAAGTAACTACTAGAAAGAAGCATGAAGAGCCATATAATGGAAACAGATTGTGAGCTAAAATAATACTGCAAATGGTTAAAGGAAAAATGACCCAGGAATAAAAAAGTGTTAAAAGAAGAACCTACTTATGGTTTGGTGTATGTAGGGCCACATAATAGCTATGCTAGTTAAATGATTACTAAAAGCCAATGGAAATATTCTTGTCAACACACTACATTCTGTTAATCTACATTATTTAAATAAAGTCCTTATTTTGTATTTTTGGCTGTCTATGTGCATATGGTACACTGGTCAGTCCGTTATTAGTTCCCAGCTTGATATAATACTACCTAAAGGAACTTTTATGTTTCAGTGTGAACAGACGCCAACAGCTGCAGACACTGGGGTGGACAAACGTGCTTTGTTCTGTTCATAGTATATAGTTATTATTTATATAAATAAATGTTGCTGCTGTTTGTAATTTTGGGGAAAAACCCCATACATACAGACATGCAATATGGCTAATACCATACAGGAAGTACCTTGGCTACAGATTCCAGTAGAGAACTCGGGAGCTTTGAGGCAGCAGTGTGCCATAGTGTTGCTTATAATATTAATTTTACAGAATATTTTTCATCAATATATTGACATATACTTTTCATAAAAACCAGAACAGTTTGAATGTGACCAACTAGTATATTTCTAATATTATATTAATTATGGGTATGGATACATAAAAATGAAAATGAAAAAGAAAAACATAGCAAAGCAGTCTGTCTGAGAATTCAATGCTATTTTCCTGACTATGTATGAGATGGGTCCAGAATTTAACAGGTTAGGTAAAATAAATAGCAATCTCACTAGATCTCAAGCAAAACACTACAATTACTTGTATCTGACTGGGATTTAGTTATTTTCAAGTAATTGATATAATTGAAAAAAGTATCAACCACCTGTTAACTACACCCTTAACTGCACAACTATTATCCAAGGTTTCACGCTCCTCCATAATATCAACTTTATCACCTAAGAAAGCAGACCTCTTAAGCATGTTTCAAGAGACACATGTCAAAGGATTCCCAAAATGCCTATTTCATCTGAAGATAAAACAATACATCTGCAAGTCACACCTGGGTGTTTAAGCAGTATCTCAAAAGAGTGCTAGACTAAGGTTGACGATCATAGAAGATACCAAGGATACAAGCATACTTTTTATGTTCATGAATCACCATACATATTCAGTGAAGGACTAATGTTCCTATAACTGCTAAAAGCGATCCTAAATTGAAGGACTAAATTCCGACGATTTACTATTGGAAAATGGGAGAGGTGTACTGCACAAAAGTACTAATTGGTCTATCACAGGATAAAAAAATATTACTGATTCCAAATAAATCTGATATAAATCACAGATACATTTTCAGACATTTGTCCAGAGAAATAGCATTGTAGGTAACATGATAAATAAGACTATAATGTTAAAAAAAAAAATTAAAAAGATGGTCATATTATACATGTAGTTTTTAACTATAGTAACAAAAGTCAATCTTTTTTTTCCCTCTTTAGGCATAATTAAACATCAGCAATTCTGAAATAAATTGCCTTGGATTATTATCTTATTTCAGAGATTTCATTTTGCTGTTAATATTTGCAAAATGAGTTACATTTCATAAACCTAGTATTGAGGAACAATTTATTGAGACTGAAAGACAGTGATGTATGTTGTACTGCTGTCTTTACTCACTGATTTTCACAAGTGTTTGAGGTTTCAAAGCCTTGGGAGATTGTGTTTAGCAACAGAACAGATGAAGTCTTAAAACACTACATTTACTGTGGCTATGCAAATCTTAAGTTTAACCACAACCAAAACAAATTAAAACTCAACATTCACTTAGTGTTACAGTAGTCCCAACAGACAAAGGTTCAAGCATATTTGTAATAATTTTCAGTATAAACTTACCAATTTAATATGCAGTTGAGTAAATAAAAAAGGAAAACTAGGAGAGTTACAGTAAGATCAAACTATTCCCTTGCCCACTTTCTAAAAATGAACATGAGGGCCAAGTTCAGAAATTTTCATTTCTTTCCTTCACAATCTTAAAAATCCCAGAGCACAACTACATTTACCCTCCCAATCTTTGAAGCCAGAAGCAATCTATTTATAAATAAATATATAAAATAAAGCCTAGGTGAAAATGTGTATGATCTACATCAGGAATTTATCTTTGGCTGAAATATTTGATCCAAGTTCTCAATGTTACGCAGCTGCACGCACATAAGATTTTACTATATGCGGTATGAGATTACAACTGGCAATATCTGATGTAATTTTTAGTAAGGTACAAATGTACCTAATGTGATCATTGGCAGGGCTTGGAAATACTGGGTCAGGAAAGAGAAATACATTTAAAATTGAGTTCTATTGTAACAAACACAACACCATGAGGGATTCTAAATTCCTAGTGACTACACCCCACTAAGGCCACTTTATTTAAGTACACCTATCTAATAGCATGTCATTGCTACAGTTGAATCCAATGCAATCTAAATTATCTGAAGCATAAATAATAATTGAAATGAACAAAGGGGCGATCAAATACAAGCCTTTGTGGATTCTTAAGTGATCCATAACTATCTCAATTTAGTTGATGACACTGCACTACCTTTCCCATATAAGCTGGTGAGTGGACAGGTCACTTAATGATCAGTACACACATGTATGGATGTGAATTAACAACTCCTTTGTATTACAATTTGCTTTTTGCACTAGTGTGCTTTGTCTGTCAATTGTCATTTATACAGGTTAGTGTTCAAATGTATTTCCAGGACTAAGTTTAGAAAACAATGGCAGTGTTTGTTAAACTATTTGGGTCATGAACATGTTTGCAATGGGTTGCCACATGATTGTGTAGTAAAGTTAGACTAATTCATCCAAGGGCAAATCCTGTGTCAAGTTTTGTAGCACCCTCTCTTTAGCATAGTATTTATTGCAGTACTTAGTGAAACACCATCACTGATGCATCACAGAAAATCTTCATTTCTATGAATGAAAATGTTATAAACACTCCCTGCAACTCCATCTCCTATCTCACAACCAGTAAAACAATCACACCGAGATGACTGACAAGTAAAAACATGCATAAGATGAAGGAATGGCACAGAGAAGGTAGTGAGTGCAAGAGACCACGGCACTAGATAGATAGATAGTTTGAAAAGTCATAATGAAAATGACAGATGCCACACAAGAATGTTATGGTTTTTGTGGTGTTATAAAAGGAGAGACAGAAATGTGGGGGTAAATTAAGTGCCATCGCAGAGCTGTAAACTAAAACAAGTTTCAGTAGCCATGGACAGTAGTCCAAGACTCATCACATATTTGCTGTTATGGCACACATTGAATCTAATTTTGTAACAAATTAGCAAAGCACTAAGTTTAACATGCTTTGGTGAGAAAGCATTCCTTCTCCTAACACTATCTGAATAAAGTAAATTTCAATCTACTGGTAGCGTGAAGGACATGTTAGACCACTGGGAACAATAACACCAAAAAATATAAAAAGGTACACATTCAACGTAATGTCAGAAGGTAGCATTAAACCTTTAAAACTGGACTTTTCACTGAATTATTCATCAAGATTTATTCTATTAGTCAAATATTTTCATTTTTTAGGAATTATTTGGCTACTTTTTTGGTCAGTTTATTAAATTTAAGAATGTAATAAATGAAAATCAGTATATACTAGTGGTGAAGCTCATTTTAAAAATATTATTATACAAAGAAAATGTTACTTAAGGCAAGGTGTATAAACTGCATTGAATATTTTTTTTTGGGATTACTTTATTCCTTACTTGGAGCAGTAAGACAAATAGTCAAATGATCGTTCATAAAGCCGTTTTAAAAAATGATCACATCCTCACTCCACCCCAAGAATATATTTCTCTCAGCTTTACTAAAGCATGCACTAAGCATTTACACTGGCAGTTATATAGCTCAAGAATCCATTTCTTGTTTTGAATGTTAAGTTTTAGTTTTAGTAACTATATGTTTGCTTTCAGCTTTTCTGTTTAAGTAATAATAATACAAGGGTACTGTACCGTGTTAGCTATTATGAATGTAGTGAGAAGTCAAGCAAAATTACACCTTTTATAGAAGAAGGGGCCTGAGTTGCCTCAAAAACTTGCATATTGTAATCTTTTTAGTTAGCCAATAAAAGGTGTCATTTTGCTTGACTTCTCAGTAATATTCATGTAAGATAAATGTTAAAGAAGAAACAAAAACGTTTACTATTTATTATATGGCCATTTATATTTGTATAATTTATAGTCCCGCTGTTATTATGATAATAATCCTCTTCTTGGGTCCAAGCCTGGTACTGAATTTCTTTTTTGGGTCCTAAAATTAAAAATGTTAAAGAAACGCTGGCATACGGCAAAGGCACAATTAATTAAATTTCTTTAAAAATGAAGAATTTATTTTCTCAATATCAGATTATTGGTAAAAGTGAAACTCCACAGTCAGAAATTAGATTTTTCCATAATACTGACTGTACTGTACAGTAAACACAGGAATACTGTTCACCACAGGCACACTGGCGGCTAATAATAACTGGTGCAGACTATATGCTTCATTAACAAGAACTTATAAACAAGCCTCAACAAGTTTGCATAGCTGCTCAAACAATAAAAAAAGTATCTTTTGTAATTTTGAAATACAGTATATTAGCTATTGTATCCAATACTGGATCACAACACCATACTTTAAATCTTCCACATTCTTGATTATGAAATAGGGCCTGTTTGTGCATTTGTTTGTTTATATATTATATCTCTTGTGTCTCTATATGTTAAATGTGATGGTATCACCTTATTTATGAATAAAATGTCTTGATGTTTCTGAGTAAGAACTCACTGGATTGGTCTCCAAATGCTAATCAAATCTATTTTATTAATGTAAAACCCTTATTGAAACCTATCTTTGAATTAAATCTAAATTTTAAGTTGTTCAAGCAAAAATAACTGGCAACAAAGATTTTGTCTATTTTTAGTAGTGTAATATACTATTTAAATAGTTCACACGCCATACAATTAATAGTCCCTGAAGAATGTCTGATGCATTGTATTGCTTTCTGGTAAAAAAAATAGTTATTGTTCAGTCTGTGTTTAACGAAACTGGGACAAACTTCATTTAACAAAAGGAAACAAGAAAAAAAAGTCCCCAAAGCTGCATCAATGCAAAATTTTTATTAGCTAAAAAAATATGCATCAAAAGGCAAAATGCCTATGAAGAGTCATGTAACAAGTCAAGTATTTCCTAAGAGTTTGAAAACCTTTCAACCAAGTATAAATCAAGAAAATTCAGATTCTCTGTGCCCACATCATAATGCTTTTTCATTTACAGCACGTTAGTATTTTTAAAAATCCACTTTGGATTACATTTGCCAGAGTAAACAATATATTCTGCACAGAGGTCACTTCTGAGAATATAACTTCATTTAGAAGACAGAGTCCCACCAGTCCATATTAATCCAACGCTGTTTGTGTTACTGGTTGTGTTCTGGTGTGTGATGCAGTTTTCTGGTACAGTTTAGGTACAAGAGGAAAAGGAAAATTCCAACAAGTACAAGAAAATTCCAATATATACGCAATACAATATATAATATGCTATAGTGAAGCATTCAAATACTGATAAAAGAACAATCTTCCATAATGACAATTTCAAACACAGAGCACTTGCTCACTATCTAAGCCAATGAATACTTTGAAAATCAGGACAGAAATGTAAACAACACAATATATTTTGGACAAATAGCACAATTTTTTATTGCATCAGCAATCATGTATACTTTTTTTGCAGTTTATTGTATTTATCACTATTTTAGGTTTACTAATATTTGCCTTGAGTACAACAGAAGTGCTGCGGTGGGTTGGCACCCTGCCCAGGATTGGTTCCTGCCTTGTGCCCTGTGTTGGCTGGGATTGGCTCCAGCAGACCCCCGTGACCCTGTGTTCGGATTCAGCGGGTTGGAAAATGGATGGATGGATGGACAACAGAAGTGATATCTGAGGATCAGAATAGCCTTAAGATTTGAGAAATAGTGACCAGTAGTTATTAATGAGTATAGAGCCTTATCCCTGCCGAAACACATTTTCACAGACATGTACTGAACGCGTTAAAAAATAATTTCAACTTTTATGTAAACGCATAATATTGTGTTCTTACCTATGCAACATGCAGTAATATATTGCCTTATAAAAGAGGTAAATGCACCTGATTAGTTGATTGCTTGCTAGCAGCAATGAAGCAACTTAATTGCATTAGTAGACAGTGTAGCTTCATGGACTTATGCAGTACTTCAGTCACAAAAATTGCATATAGATGGTGTACAGTACAAAGGGTCTCAATCAAGATTCAAAAAAATAATTCAGACTGAAGCGTCAGATAAGTTATGATTTGTGCATGGACAAGAACAGCACAAAGTAAGAAAATGTGCAAGAATCAAGCATTTTGAAGTACAAAAAGTAGTTACATTGGAAAGGTATTAGGTATAAAGTATATAATTAAAAGATGGCAGCTCAAGAACACTAAATAAAAGGTAATTCGCATTCAGAGAAAAGGCCCTTTCTCCTTGATTAATGCAGAGAGGGGAACATGATAAATACTGAATTAAAACAATTCAGGTCTGCTGGCAAGATTGGTAATGAAGGTGGTTGATGTGATATCTAAAGCTCAGAAGTCTACTTTTCCAATCATTCTGTAAGGCCCGTAGGGTTGGAAAAAGCAAATGATGAAGGTGATAATCATCATTTCAAAGATTTTCCTTTCCAAGACAGAGGTAAAGGTGACATACGGTATTTGAAATAAAAATGTTAATTACAGAAAAAAGGGCTCATGAAAATTCTATACACTGTACAATGATGATAAATTATAGGCATGTTACTTAAAAAGATCCATCTTAAATAGTTAAAATTAAAACACTGAAGAGTTCTATACGGATAAATTCTTAAGTTTTTCCTGCAACCATTCTACCATTTATTTATTTTTTACTTTATTATGCAGTATTAAAATCAAACTACCTGCAAAATACAATGTTTGTTTGGCTTAAGCTGCTCATGCCTAAAAGACATTTAAAGAAGTAAAAATTATTAGGAAACCAACTGAAGACTACTAGGACATTGATAATATATGTATGGTATCTGTTGGCACCTCTTAACTAATACCACGTTCTGAATATGCACCAAACTTTCAGATGAGACAACAGCTCAGGGACCTAGCTAGAATGGTAGCCTTGGTATTTAAATGAACAAGGCCTAAGAATGCCACCATAATCACTTTAATGAATTCTAGATGAAACAAGAGTCAAAACAAGATTAAGCATAGCAGTCCTTTAATGTAAGACAAGCGCCTAAGGTGACAGAATGCACACCCATTCATGAGTAAACAATGATGCAATTACAGTAAAAACTGAACATTCTAAGACAAGTAAATTTGACTATAGCTTCCTGAGTAAAAGGAACACATTTGAAGGTCTGTATGTGGCTAAAAGGGAAGATAGAGTAAAACAGAAGGAGCCAGAGTATTCTTGGCAGACATTTTCAAATCTCTCATGAAAAGGTATAGCATCACTTCTGCTTATCAAGAAACCACTTATTCAGAACAAAAATAACTAGTTCAAACCAACAGCCTTTATATCTCTCTATTATAAAAAAAATCCTGGAGAGAAACACTAGGGCATTGAGATGTGATCTTCACGTTAAGATCACGCAAGACACTTAAAAGACCCGCGAGACAAAAGAGAATGGCTATGGAGCGTCTCGCGGGGACCTTAAACATAAGACATTGTGCCAAGAGATTGACCCAGGACCGTCTCGCAATGACGTAGAACATGAAATTCATGCAAGACACGCCCTACTTACAATCAATATCAAATAAGACAACGGGCAGCAAAATATTCAGTCGTGTAAACTAAGGCTTTGTGCACACACAGATCCAGGGTCTCAGCGCATATAAAGCGTATAAGGACAATACGTTATAAATGAAACGTCGACGACTAAGCAAAGAAGAAAGCAGCGTGGAGAAAAGAGACTCAAAAGAGTTGTAGGGAAAAAACAGCAAAAAAGAAAAAATAATCTAGGTGCAAATTCAGAAGATAAGGAAAGTAATTATCAGCCCGTAACAAGTGGAATTGAAACAAAAAAAGAGAAATTATTACTCAGAGAAATAACGAAAAGGCGAATAGAGATTGAATATATGGACACAGGTGATATGTCAGAAGTATGTAAATATTTTAAGGCTTTGAAGTTTAAGTCAGAGAATTTCAAAAACGTGGTTTACCTCACATGCATTTATTGGTTACTTTGCAAAAAAAAATTAACAACTGCTGATGATGTGGATCATTTTGTCTGTGCTGAAATTCCAAACAGAGAAACCTATCCTGAATTATGGTACAAAGTCATTAAACACATGTCTCACTGACCTCATATAAAAGATTCAGCATATTGGGACCTTGAAAGATTCCAAATATTGTTTTTACAGAAGTTCTGAAATAAAAGTGAAACTAATGAAATAGCAACAATTCAAAGAAAAAAAAAATCTTAAAAGTGTGTATCCGGAAAACCAAACACGGGGGTTGGCAAGTGAAGTAAGCAGGGGGCGAAGCCCCCTAGTTAATCAACAAGATGAAAAAAATGTTTGCAAAATAAATAAAGTAGCAATGTAGTGTGTAAAAAGCATATGATGCCTGTTTCAGTAAAAAGAGGAAACAATATCCAAGGAACAGGCAGGAAAAAAAAACAATGTGTTAATCTATCTGAACAACATGTAAACCACTGTAGAAAGAGCCATTTAAAAAAAAAAACACACCTATGTGGGATTGTCAGATTATTTTGTAAAAGCTTCAGGATTTATAAAAGGGACAAGATGTGGGCATCACAATTTGTTTTATTACAAGTTAACACACAAAAAAAAAACATTCAATATGAGCTTTTGCTGCAGCACTGCCCACACAGAACATGAACAACTCACGTGCAAAAATGTGTGCAAGCAACACAGACCATGAGTCATTTCACATCACATGCATTTTAAACCAGTATTTTGCTTAAACGAGAACTGTTTATTCAAGACAGAAATAATCACTAGTTTACAGCAGCTATTTTCATCTTGGACAGAAAGCAGAAAAGAATGTGTGCAAAATGGGTAAAGCAGTACTGTAATAGATTTTAAGACAAGTGTTATTCGCCAGACAGAGCAATGTACGAGAATATTAAGTGTTCTCTTTTATTTTGTAAAAGAGAACCCCCCTCTCCACCATAAACTGCAGATTATTAATTTTATTGAATAAAAGCATAGATGAAGCACAGGCTTGAAAACAGAAGCTTTACAGTGTTTAACAGACAAATGCAATTTATATACTGCAAAAGAAATACACACACAGTGCATGTGTGTGCATAGCTCAAGGGGTTCCAATGATCAAAAGGAAAAAAATTCACAGCAAAAACAGTGGACCTTTATTTGTGCTTTGTTTTCTGATTAATGAAGTAAGTAAATTTTGATCAATTTTTTGTTTAAATCAGGTTAATGCATTAGCGTTATATACTCATGGCATCCCTAGAAATGAAAATTCAAATTTCCTGTTCTGTTATCAAGTACACAAGGAAAGACTGGGATTGATAGTGCAAAGTTTAGTTTTAAAGATTTATTTAAAATCTGGGATGTTACAGTATCAACTTTGTTATTAAAAACAGCTCATAAAATTTGCAGCTTTTGCATGGTAGTTCAGAATTTCCATTTGTCATATTAGCAACTGTTCTAAACAAAAGTCAGGTCAGGTAGCATGCACTGGTACAGTGCGTTGCCGCACCCACCACACAATGAAACAGCTCAGGATCCTGGTTGGCAACCCCTCAGGCAGACACACGGTACAGACCCACCCTGCCGCAGCAGCCAGGTGTTACGTGGGTGTCCCCTTGGCCTGGTCCAGCCATTTAGGTCTTCAACAATGAGGATCCTGCGAGCCAGATCACCCTCGCAGAATCACACCACATGGCCGTAGTGCCATAATTGACATTCCCTCACAATGCAGGCAATGTGCCTCATTTGGGACTCTGTGAACAACCGCTTCCCAAGGATTCTCTGAAGAGACACAGTACCGAAAGAGTCCAGTCTTCATCTGAGGTCATTGGATAGTGTGTCCAAGTCTCGCAACCATACAACAAGACAGTAAGCACCAGGACTCTAAAGACTTGGACCTTCATACTTTTGCATAGATGTTGGGAGCACCACACACCCCTTCCCTGCGACCTCATGACAATGCTCTCCCAGTACATCTACAGACTTCATTGGAAGAGTCAACAGAGACGTGAATGTCACTGCCAAGGTAAGTTTATTATTATTTCTGTTGGCATCTAATAACCTGCAAAAGCAGTGAGCACAGACCTCAGAAAGATCTTTTTTTATACCCTTTAGCATTGTCTGTCCCTGCAGTTTGGAATACCTGTTACTTATTGGGTTTCCATCTACATTCCAGTTTTCAGTATTCTAATTTCAGAGTGTGATTAGGTGGGTTTTTGTGTGATTTAATTATTGAAAGGGGCTACTATAGCTAAGGCCTCTTTCAGAGTTACATTAGTCAGATTCTCTCAATTGTTCTCCAAAATTAATATTGGAAATATCCACAAATATTGATATTCGGCTGTAATCTATTTGTTCCACTGTCATTGATTTAATCTATGATAAAGAAGCAATTTACGGGAGCAACAGTTAAGCTTTGAAGTGCAACTTTGTAAGTAGTACGTTAAGTAAAAATCTGATAAAACCTGATTGAGCTTTGTGGGTAAGTAACACATTTGCAGTAGGTGTCACTACATGATAATAATATACACAGTAGCTAAATAAGAAAAACCTACCAAATTTAGTCACAAGCAACGAATATAACCCAGGTAGTCTATAAATAAGTGCTACAATTGTGGTGAAATCTGTTTTAATATCTTAGTGCCTATTTACCTACATTTTTTAGAAAACGTTTATGCAGTTCATTACAAAGAATTATTCCAAGTCTATTTCCTCAACAAATATTTTGTGCTCAAGATGAAATGTAAAATTATTTGGTGCAGACTTAGCTAAGGGAACAGAGGTAGATTTATTAAGCCAGGTGTCAGTAAAAACACAGAAGAATGATTTTGTATTTAGTATAATGTTCACAAAAGCAGCTTTATTTCCAAGACACACATATTTAGCATAGATCATTTAAGACTGCATAGGTGTTTTTGAGCTGGTTTTATGCTTTTTTTATATAAATTTGAAATGAGTTTCTACTACAGGCACACCTGGTTGAGGATAATTCTAGGTGTAATTATGCAGTCTTTGGTTATCAACTGATTTAGATTTTGTTTAAAGACTCAATTTATGAGATGCACCACAACAGGGATATTGATTAGCAGCTGCAGAACAATAACAGGTGAAATAAAAGACTGCCTGCAATTTAAGACCTTAAGACTATGGGCAGGGTGATGCACTTATTAGTTGGCTCTGTTTTGGGATAAAATACAATTCACTCCAGTTATGATGATGACAGTTTCTCTTTAAAAAAAATCTAGGTCTTTCGTAAAAAGCATTCCAATTAAAAAGTCTGCAATTTTTTTAACACACAAGGTCTCTAACCACAAAGAAGCACAAAGATACACAGTTTCTCTTTGACACATCATATTGCTAAAAAAAATTATATAATTAATGTAACGGTACTATATAGTAATTCATTGTCAGCTAAGAAATACAATTTAGCATCAATGTCAGATAATTTGGCACCTGTCGGAAATTTTCAGTACTGGGTTGACATAGTTTGGAATTTCAGCATTCTGTACTATGGAATTAGCAGTTATGAGCACATACTACGTCTCAGCCTCAACAGATGTGCTGAAAAGTGTTGAATACTGGCTTTGGGTCTAAACTTATGACCTGATCTAGGTGCAGGGAGTAAATTTTGATTTCTTAGACATCGCAGTTCCTCATCACAGTAACCATTTCACTCTACATACCAAGGATCATCTAAGAAAAGATTTCTCGAAAAAATAGACAATATCCTAAGAGAAAGTTGACACTGAAACATGAAGATGAATAAACAGCCATTTGACCAAATTCACAAGACATCCATTTAACAAACTTTCATACCCAAAGGCATACTTACTAATTTTGACAGATATATTGACAGACAGCAAGACTATTATTATTATTTTTTAATATGGTTGTAATGCTGCAATTTAAATATTAACATAATTTCCACGTATAAGTTTAAAGAAAGGATACGCCAAGTTACTGTTCATTGTTATCGCAGAATTGTCAACAGCTTTCTGCTGGTATTCTTGAAAAGTCAATGGAACACAACATATCCTAAAATAAACATGGTCTAAAAATAAAGGTGGCTGAAGCTAACATGATCAGCTAAGTGGCACATTGCTTACAATATTGCTGATGTAATGATTACCTCAAATTTTTACTGGTATAAGTTTTAAAGAACTTGACTTTTAATATTTTAAGAATAGAGCTAAGTCACAAATTCATCATTATACTCCAGTAAAGTCTTCATATAAATGTGTTGCTTTATTTAATGTTCTGAGGAAATTATTTAATGGTTGTGATTTGTGACAAGGTCTTTAGACAAATAATCTCTGTTAAATGCAAATTTTACCTCTTGTAGGTCAAAACTCAACACAGCACATTTAAATCAGCAGAGTAATATAATTAATTGATAAACACAAGAATTTGAGCAATAGGATAACTACACATTCATACATCTGAATTAAAAATAAGCTGCAATAGGCGGTAAACAAATCCTGAGAACACAAGGAGTAACAATGATGGTTTACAACTTCTAAGAAAATCATATATGTAAAGTTCAGTAACTTTCAGATTTAGGAAAACCAGAAAGCTTGTAAGGCCATAAATACTTACCTGACGGTAATGAATTAGTGTTTTATTTTAATAAAAGCACTTGTAATCGGAACCAACCTGTTTTTAAACATTCTGAGGCAGCTTAGTGGCTATTAAGCATCTTTTAAACAAAGTACAGAGTATTTAACTTACTTTTATTTTGTATCTAACTTCTGTACAGGAGGTGGCACTTTGCAGAACACATCCAAATGCGCAGTCCGGTTTGGACAAGTGGTGGAGCACACTCTTACTTACTCAAAGTTTTAGCTTCTTGTGGTACTTTACTGGGTCTAGCTGCAATTCATGAAGCTGCAATTCATGAAAGGTTTTAGGTTTAGAGTAGTATTTGAATTAACTCAAAAACACATTTGGCTAAGGGTATTATTGCATAGGCAATCTTAAGTTTAACTTTGTTTTATCCTAAGTAACTTTATAATGGTGCACACTAAAGTCATCATATATAAATGTGTACACAGAAAAATGTTGTATATGCCCATTTCCATGCTCACTTCGAGATGGTTTAAAAAATATATACTTGGCGTAAAGGCACGCACATTTTCAAGGCAACCTCACACTTTTGTCGTTTCCTTTTGTTTTTCATATTTGCATCCATGAAATGGGTGTTATCAAACACGACAAAATTAATTGCATATTGTTTACAAATTTAAAGCACATGATTGTAATCAATCTGTAACAATATAATGGTGCACTGAAAAGCCAAACTATTCCAACAACCATAGCTGCTTTATTATTGTTAGAAGACATTTATAGCAAGGCTTCTAAGTCGATTTCAATTTCCAAGAGCTGTCCTCTTGGAACCGTGTGCTGAAATGGTGCGGGCTTTAAAAATGGCTGACTTTGAGAAATTGTGCTCTACCTGCTCCTTTGCAAGTTCTGTTCACTCTCTAGTTTTTAGCCACAGGAGCTTTTCAATGTGAACTTGCTGACCAATCAGGTAGGTCACAAACATCACTGAGTAGCGTCATGCCAGCTATATAGGAGGATGGTATTATCTGTTTGTCATCCAGACATCCAAGATTTCCTTACACTGTGGTTGAACTGGGAAACATCAAAGTGCAATTTGCAGCAACATCCAGTTTTCCAAGCGTAATCAAAGCGGTCAGCTGCATGCATACTGCTTTGCAATGGTGCTGGACAAGTTACATCAGCCAGGGAAGAATCACCAAGAGAATGAGCTGGCATTACATCATCTGTAGCAGGAGAGCAACTCCGCAAAGTCGCAGGTGCTGCTCTATAGCCCACAGAAAGTCACATTCCTAATACCACTGCTTAAGTCAAAAAATAGTAAAATTTTCCTTGCCTCCAATTTGTATTCACTGAAATTCTTTTCCCACATGCTTTTGCCATTGTCTTTTAACAAAACACTGGATGAAAGGGGCATTTATATGGATTTGCATATTCAAATATGCAAAATTTCGGGAGGAGTTGGGGAGCATGTGTTAAATTTCACATTCACTGGGATTTATATAAGTGTACAGAACTAGGCATATGCACAGAATTATGTATCTGGATTTTTTTGTGCATACGTACATTTCCAGTTATTTTCTGTACGTCATATTTTAGTGTGAATTCTACGCACTCCATTATACATGAAGCCCCAGTTCTTTAAGGCCATTTAAGTAAATTCAGCAGTATACACCATCCTCTGCTTTACAACAGCATACCTCCCTTTCATGGCTGCAGTTCTGGCAGATGGCCAATGTATATGTCTAGTAAAGACAACAAACACTCTAGCTTACATAGCCTGTCACAGTAGTTTGGATGATACACCTTCTAAATTTGACTAGTGAGTCATCTCTTCTTGTTTGCTGGACTTTTTATACTTTCACACTTATTTCTGGGGCCAGGTGGTCTTAAAATACACAAGTTTAAAAAGTTTTATCTAGTATAGTACTTTTGAGAGTTTAGCATTGTAACCAGAGGTTTGCTGTGACCTACATAGATATGCTGTATTAGGTACTTTGTGCTAAGAATTCTGTATTTTTCATGAATGCTAAGGCCTTAGTATGCCATTCTAAAATACTTAGGGGAATGTCTGCTTAGTTTGTATTTATATAATTATACTAGAAATGTGTCAGAAAAAAACTGGTATGGTTCATTCAAATATAAAACCCTACTGCCATCATCTTATATAAAGATCAGAATAAAAAATGACAAAAGAACTTTTATTTTTTGCAAGCACCCATATGCTTTAAAAAAACAGTGAGATAAAACATTAAAATGACACACCACATGACAAAAATTGAAAAAATTCTCAACCTCAAAGCACAAATTATTTTTTATTTTTAAATAAATCACAAATTATTTTTCTAACATCTGCTATTTTGTTTCTTACAAGATCACCAGCAAACACAGCATAATTGGTGTAAAAAAATGCTTTGCAAATTTGTTGTCAATAAACACTATTGCTAAAATGACTTAAAACTGTTTACAGTGCAGTAAGTCTGGGAATTCATTTGTTTATGATAGCAAGTGCTCAAAGATGATTTGAGTAGAATCATCAATGCTGGATCTGGATATAGAAACCTGTGGATGCAAGAGAGGAGGCAACAGCAAGTGGAGGAGTTTGATGAAAAATAGCGATCTGAGGTTTTCAGAAATTTGAGGGGCCCTTTGATTACAGCAATATCTGTCTGCAAAACTCTCTTAATAAAATAAGTGCTAAAGGAACAGCATTTTAGAAAACACATAGTAATTGGGCTATACTGGTAGGCAAGATTTTTTTCTCATTTTGCATATCATATTTCTCTAAAAAAGAAAATCTTTGGATGAAAAAAATTACTCCTGAGTAGAGTAGAGAAAATATAAATTAATTTCACCTGTCACAAACACACACTGCACACAACACAAGCACTGAACGAACAAGATGAGGGGTGAACAAAGCTCATATTACAGGTGCTGAAGATAAACTGAAGATCTGTGAAATGACAGGAGGCTACAGCACGGTAGGCCTACATATCACTTCATTCGCATGGATTCAGCATAGTACTGTTTAAGTAGTAGATGGCTGGATTAATCATTTTTAATACCTTGTCCTACACAGTCCTAATAAAGTGTGCTTTTCAAATAAATATTTTTAATCTGTAGTAGGTTGAATCTACGGATGCAGAACCCATAGATACAAGGGCCGACTGTAATATTTTTTTGGTGCTTCTGAAGTCAAAGCCTCTTTTTTTCTTCTCTTGATTGAAGCACTTGTTCCAAGAAACATGGTAAGACAAACAAATACATTAATGAAATGCAAAAACATATGCATACAGATGCAAGTGCAGAATTGTTTGGAAATACACAAATGAGCAATAAGAATGTGTTAAGTCTTTACATCATGTTAATACATTGAACCTATGTGAAATAGAGGGTTAGGTTCCTTTGACTATGCAAAAACTATAATCTTTCTCTAGAGATTACTCAATACACATTTTTTTTTGGAAAAACAATTCTTTAAAACAAAACATTTCTAATAAAATGCATTTTGCATAACACAGTAACATGAAATAACCCTTTAAACAAGTATATTAATAGAAGCCAGAGACAAAAAAAAAAAAATTCTACCTCAAACTTTGCCAAGCATTAATTACCATTTTTTTCTAGAAAAAATAAGGACTTATTACAATGTGCATCATACAGACCAATCTCACTTCTGAATAATGATGTTAAGATACTCTCTCAAGCCCTAGCCAGAAGGACTGAGAAAGTGCTCCCTTACGTAATATCACAAGACCAAACCAGAATTATTAAAAGGTAGACATTTGGCTTCCAATCTTTGACACCTATTTAATGTAATACATTCACCCATAAAGTCTAACACTCCTGAGATCATATTGTCGTTGGATGCAGAAAAAGCATTTGAAATGGTTGAATGGGATTACCTGCTCACCATTTTGCATAAATCTGGGTTTGGCCAGAACATATGTGCATGGATCAAACTACTGTCTACCAGTCCAGAAGTTTGTGTTTGTATTAACAACATTATTTCAGACTAGATTAGACAAGGATGCCTTGTCACCACTGCTATCTGCAATCAACATAGAGTCTCTGGCTGTTCACTTTCGAAATACATCAGACATACATCTTGAACAGAAAAAGTATTATATGCAGATGATATGGTACCGTATACACCAGACCCACAAAATACTGTGCTTATAGCCCTAAATGTAGATGCAGAATTTCAAAAGCTATCTAGACTCAAAATTAATTTGAACCAGAGTGTATTTTTCCAGTGAATTCTCTAGCACACAACACTAGATTGGACATCATCTCTTATTGCAGATCAGTTTAAATACCTAGGGGTCAACATCACAAGTAAATATAAAGCTCTTTTTCAACAAACTTTTGCTGATTGCATGGGCAAAATTAAATAAGACGTGCATAGATGCTCTACCCTTCATTTTACTTTAGCAGGAAGAATTAACATTGTCAAGATGAATATCCTTCCTAAGCTTCTGTTCCTCTTTCAAAACATTCCCATATACATTAACAAATCTTTTTTAAGAAATTAAATTCAATCATAACCTCATTTATTTGGAATTCGTAAAAACCTATGCATTCTAAAAGATGACCCTACAACAACCTAAATCAGAAAGCAGCATGGCTCTACCTAATTTTCAATTTTATTATTGGGCGACAAACATATAAGCTATTAAAACCTGGACATTGACATAAATAGAGAAACACAAACTACCTTGGTCTGCAATAGAAATTAAATCCTGCAGTACTTATTTATATTCCTTGCTTTGTACACCAGTACATACAAGGTATTACGTTGGTTTGGACATGTGCAGAGGAGAGATTCTGGATATACTGGGAAATAGAGAAGAAGGAGAACAACAAGAACAAGAAGACTAGAGCTGCCAGGCAAGAGGAAAAGATGATGGTTTATGAATGTGTTGAGAGAGGACATGCAGGTGATCGGTGTAACAGAGCAAGATGCAGAGGACAGGAAGAGATGGAAAGAGATGATCCGCTGTGGCAACCTCTAATGGGTGCAGCCAAAAGAAGAAGATAGTCAATACAGTAATCCCTCCTCCATCGCGGGGGTTGCATTCCAGAGCCACCCGCGAAATAAGAAAATCCGCGAAGTAGAAACCATATGTTTATATGGTTATTTTTATATTGTCATGCTTGGGTCACAGATTTGCGCAGAAACACAGGAGGTTGTAGAGAGACAGGAACGTTATTCAAACACTGCAAACAAACATTTGTCTCTTTTTCAAAAGTTTAAACTGTGCTCCATGACAAGACAGAGATGACAGTTCTGTCTCACAATTAAAAGAATGCAAACATATCTACCTCTTCAAAGGAGTGTGCGTCAGGAGCAGAGACTGTCATAAAGACAGAGAAAGCAAACAAATCAATAGGGCTGTTTGGCTCTTAAGTATGCAAAGCACCGCAGCACAAAGCTGTTGAAGGCGGCAGCTCACACCCCCTCCGTCAGGAGCAGGGAGAGAGAGAGAGAGAGAGAGAGAGAGAGAGAGAGAGAGAGGGAGAGAGAGAGAGAGAGACAGAGAAAAACAAACATGCAAAAATCAATACGTGCCCTTCGAGCTTTTAAGTATGTGAAGCACCGTGCAGCATGTCGCTTCACTAAGCAGCTGCACAGAAGGTAGCAACGTCAAGATAATCTTTCAGCATTTTTAGACGAGCGTCCGTATCGTCTAGGTGTGCGAACAGCCCCCCTGCTCACACCCCCTACGTCAGGATCAGAGAAAGCGCAAGAGAGAGAGAGAGAAAAGTAAGTTGGGTAGCTTCTCAGCCATCTGCCAATAGCGTCCCTTGTATGAAAACAACTGGGCAAACCAACTGAGGAAGCATGTACCAGAAATCAAAAGACCCATTGTCCTCATAAATCCGCGAACCAGCAAAAAATCCGCGATATATATTTAAATATGCTTACATATAAAATCCACGATAGAGTGAAGCCGCGAAAGGCGAAGCGCGATATAGCGAGGGATCACTGTATACTAACAACCCAATTGTCCTTCATTGACTCAGAATATGGAACCAATGTAGGAAACACTTTAAGACAGAGAATTTGTTATCGGTTGCACCACTACATGACATTTTTCCACCCTCTCAAACTTGCATAGTTTTCAATGTTTGGAAAACAAATGGGATTAAATCATTTAGAGATATTTGTATATAAATAATGTCTTTGCATCCTATGAACAATTACACTCCAAATTTAGTCTCCCTTCAACACAATTTTTCCGCCATCTCCAAATCAAAAACTTTGCTAAACGAAACCTGCCCAATTTTCCACACCTCCCATCTATTTCTATTATAAGAGATATTGATCAGTCTTGGGGACTCGGACAGCATTTTTATAATACATAAAAACTTTTTAAAGTCCCTTCCTTTTAAAGATCCCAGTGTACATTGGGAAAAGGACCTCTTACTCAACATTTCAGAAACAGAGTAGAAGGCAGCCACGCACAGAATTCACTCCAGCTCCATATTTGCAAAGCATTCAATTATTCAACTCAAAGTCTTTTATCAAGCACATCTATCTCACTTAAAATTGTCCAAAATGTTTCCAGGGCAAGATCCAACCTGTGAACATTGCAATCGAGCTCCTGGTTCACTAGGCCAAATGTTTTGGGTGTGTACCAAATTACCATCTTTCTGGACAAACATTTTTAAATGCCTATCAGACAGTCTAGGTGTCACAATCACTCCTAACCCATTAATAGCTGTGTTTGGTGTACTCCCAGATGGGCTTAAAGTGGAGAAGGACAAATATTGTAATTGCCTTTACTTCACTATTAACACGTAGACTTACCTTGCTCAGCTGGAAGAATCCTAACCCACCTCTTTCAAGTCGGTGGGTAACTGACGTTATATACTATTTGAAATTGGAAAACATCAAATTCTCACGTTCTTTTAAAACCTCACAGGACCTAATCAATAATAATTTAGAATATGCATTTATATTGGGGGAAAAGACACCTCTCTCTCTTTACTGTTCTCAATTGTTTTACTTCGGCTGTTGGCCTTCCTCTCTTTCTCATGGGTGGGGGTTGATTTGAATTTAGTTCCGTTAAGCTTTGACTTTATTGTATGGAATGTTATATATTTTAATTCAATAAAAGATTAAAAAAAGGGAACGAGTACAAAAAATAAACTTTGTAATATGCAAAACATTTTTTCTTGTAAATCATTCCCTAGAGATTTGTGACCATATCTGCTAACATCTCAATAAAAAAAAAAAAAACAACTATCACTGCTGCTGTCAGAAGATGCCAGCTGGCATGGTCTTGGCTGGTGGACAGTGTTGGAAATTGTGAAGCACCAGCAGAAACATCTGATTTGTGAATTGTTTGAGACTCTTAAACATCTTGGAGTATGGGAGTGTAGTAGAGGTGAGGTGAGCTGACATTTAATCTTGAGGCCGTGATCAATGGTGGGATCAGCAGCCTTGATGTCTTTAGCCAACTAGTCACAGCCGACAGCAGATGCCGACATCTAACACCTCTATGTTCTCACTAAGCCATATCACTGACTTTGTATGCTTACGCTTAAAGCCCAACGGACTTGCACTATGCTTTGGGGCATAACTTATATTTACTGATTACTTTTTTTTTTAAAAAGCAAAAGAATCAAAATATGCAATAAATGCATGAGGTGCTCTTTACTTTGCAACAGTAGGATGAACAAGACCACGGAAATACTTACTACTTAGTAGAATAATAGCCACTTCCCAAACTTGTGTGAACTGAGCCAAGATTCTACATTGCTCCTCTCTTTGTTTTCTCTGTTTCACATAGACAAGAAGCCTGTGAATAGTGTGATTGCCAACATAAAAGAAGAAATCAAGTTACTTAAAAAATTGCAGAAATGCTTGAAGTTGCAAAAGTTAATGTTGGGGAGTGAACTATATTTGCATCATTATCTAGTGTAAAAAAAAAAAGAAGCTAACTAATATTTGAAGGAGGAGTCTAATTGATTCAGATTTCAAATGTCACAAACTCCTGGTGCTTCAATTGTCCAAATCTTTCCCTTTCTTGCATTTATCACAACTTCATGGCTTATTGTGTAATACTTGCCAGTTTTACATTAATCCATTGTGTTGTTTTCAAGGCATCTTACAGAGAGATCAGAGTTTGTTACTGCTTAGTTTGTGCACAAATCCAGAATGAGAAAAAGTACTGGACCAGCATTACCTGTATTCAACTCTGACTTGGGTTGCGTAGTATACCAGTACTGAAAAAGAAATTTGGAAAAATGTTGGTTTATTAGGTTTTACAAAACTAAATTACATACTGCCAACGTGAACTGGATTTCAAGGGCACCTTGTTATTGCTTTGATGCAATCATGACTTCACAGGAACCATAGTTATTTTTTTCTTAAACACGATTATGGCTAAACCGCTATCAAGAGGGAGGCGATGCATAGGTGAGCAATTGTGCAGTGCATCAAGGAGACTGGAGTACAATGGGTTGGTTTGGAGTTATTCGTTATTTGCTTCAGAACCGTTTTGTCACCTGTACTAAGGTCTAAAAGCTGGCTAGTGGTTATACTCATGAATATTAGTTTTCCATCACAAACTAAACAACTGATACAAATTTAGCTTTTGTAGGTTCGTATTTAGTCTGCAATGTATTCCTGTTAACATACTACATGTCACGTTACTTACTGGAGTGACAAGATTTGTGCTTGAAAGCAACAAAAAACAAAATAAACTTTTACTAATTTCATCACCCATATAGACAAGCCAAATAGCCGCTACATTTGAAATTTCCCTGATTTTTTACTTGCTACAACTGTTGTTAGGACTAATACTGTACAGTTTCCTCTCATATCACACAGTCCTACATGCGTGATTACGGATGAGTGCAAAGTTTTCCCCTGTGACGCTTAGAAGATGGATGGATGCTCAGGCAGACATCTGTAAGCGAACAACAACAGAATGAATGCAAAGCCACCATTATTTTATCATGACAGTGTAGGACAGGGTATTAAAAATAATTCAATCTAGCTATCTACAAGTTAAACAATTATAGCTAATCAGTGATGTCATTCGCTCTAAAAGCATGCAGAAATCTATTTCAAAACTAATTCTGTAATGGGTGTTCTGCCTTTTTTTTCCTTTATACAAGATAAGTATGATTCTGGCAGTCATGCACTGAAATTCTATTTCAAAAACATAGCATAGCAGACATGATTACTGCCATTTTTCTTTTTGATATGTGTTAATGCAGTGCTGTGAACACTGTGAGCTATTTTCATATGTACATTTATTTTATCACGTATTGTCTACTTGCAGTCACTCATCAGTGTGATGCTGACTTTCACATTGGTACCGATATGGTAAAAATTAGAATACCATTACTTTTTCAGCACTTTGGTATTAACTTGGTACCAAAGTATTGGTTCTTGGGACATTCCTAGTATCCGACATGTAATATCTTCAGCACAACAGAAATATTACATTTCACTTCCACATTCTATATTTTTGCTTTTTTCTTTTGATGCAGCCAGAAATTTGCCATATATTTACTATTCCTTAGGACTGAAATAAAAATAAATTTTTTTGCTGTGGATTACAGAACTGGGAACATGAGAGCTTGCGTTTAGAGTTTCTGTCTTCTTGGGCACCACAGCAGGGGTCCATCTTTTATTGGCTTGAAATACTTCTTTTCTATTCACAAGATGGAGTAGAGAGCTAAGAAACAAATTAAGATTGTTCATGCTTGTAGCTACATCACCTGGGGTATTCTAGGAAGGGTGCTTAAGCCAATCTCACAATATGGGACTTTTTGTCATGAAATATGTCAGATTTGTTGACAGTCGCTTATTTCATCACTGCACAATGTCTAATTACACAACAGAAAATCACTGATCATGTCTACTTTGCAAAGTAGTCTCTTTATCTGACAGTCAATAGCGTGCTGCATGGCAGAGATGTTTATTTTTTTTTTTTTTTACATTTTATTACGATACGTAAAATACAAAAATCACAGTCAAGCTTCAATTCAAGTTTGTGAGGTCCACAAATCCTTTACAAATAAAGAACGACATTAAAAATAACAATAAACAGTTGGCTTTCTTTGCTTGTGTATGCATGTTCTCTAAAACAATGTGAATAAGTATGGCAAAGATATCAGAATATTTCTTCTAAAAATCTTATATTTGTTTTCCTAGAAGGCACCTCATTCAAGGCCAAAAGTACCACTTTCCATTGGTCCTCCTTTGCTCTCAATGAAAGCCCACTATTCAATGGGACAATGACAAAGTACAGTACATTGTACTTCATGTTGTTTGAGAAACACTGCCACACAATTTCATTTTTAAGCCAAAACACTTAATCCGATTGAAATAAATGATGGGTTAGAGACTATTCTAGCAGTAATAGGTATAAAGTAGAAAATAGCCAGTTCATCTCCTGGGTCACTCATGCATATAACCAAACTCAGAAAAGATCAGTTTAGAACTGCCAATTCACCTAACATGTATGTCCTTGAGAATGTAGGCAAAACTCCACAGACCTATGTGAAAAATGTGCAAAATCCACATACATAATGAACTAGTGCAGGGTTCTAACTCGGCACAGAGAATCTGTGAGGCAGCAGTGCTAACCACTGTGCTATCAGACAGATCAACCTGCAATATGTGCACAACATTAATCCTTACACAAATACATTAAAATCTGGACTTCAACCAGCTGTAAATCATGATTAATAATAATAATAATAATAATTCATTACATTTATATAGCGCTTTTCTCAGTACTCAAAGCACTATCCACACAGGGAGGAACCGGGAAGCGAATCCACAATCTTCCACAGTCTCCTTACTGCAAAGCAGCAGCACTACCACTGCGCCACCTATTGCAACTCCTGACTATTACAAAGGCATTAAATAGAATAAAAGACAATAGACCAGAGCAAAATACTAAATTCAATAATAAAAGAAAGCTTAGCAAATAACAATTTGTGATATACAGTAACTCACACTAATTGTACTGAGCATCAAGACAGAGAGGAAGACTGAAAGAGGAGGCAGAATATCAGGTTAAGTTAAATGCCTTCCTGAATAGATGAGTTTTAAGATGTTTTTTAAAAGAATGAATGGAGTCAGCTAATCTAATTAATTTCGGGAGGTCATTCCAAAGTCTGGGTACTATAGAGCTGAAGGCCTTGTCATACATAGAGTGCAGGTTAGTGTGGGGCACAACAAGATTGCCAGATTCAGAGGACCTTAGTGAGTGAACAGGAGCATAGTAATGTAGTCCAATGCAAGGCCATTTAAACCTTAGTAGGTTATTAATTAAATTTTATATTCAATCATGCAAGACACAGGGAGCCAGTAGAGGTGAAGCTTGCTGTTGCTAGTCCATGTTAGGACTCTTGCAGCAGAGTTTTGAATCAACTGGCACTGTGATACAAGATTAGAAGCGGTATCTGTCAGTTGAGAGTTACAATAATCAATGCCAGATGTGATAAAAGCATGGACAAGTTTCTTAGCATTAGAAAGGAGAGGAATGAGCGAACACGGGATATGTTATAGAGGTGAAAGTAGGAAAGTTTCTTAATGTGGTTTATGTGGGCGGGATAAGAAAGGGAGGAATCAAAAATGACACCAAGATTCCTTGCATCAGAAGAAGGTCTGATGAGATCATCATCAAGAGTTACTGAGAAGAAGCTCATTTTCTAAAGATGCGCTTTAGTGCCAATTTGCAGGAGTTCAGTTTTGTTGAAATTTAATTTTAAAGAGTTCTGCTCCATCCAGGTTTTAATTTCACCATGGCAAGCTGTGAGATGAAAAAGCCCTGATGAACTTTCACTTTTAACATTGAAATAGAGTTGAGTATTATCTGCATAAAAATGACAACCCAGTCCATAGCTATAAATGATATGACAAAGGGGAAACATACAGTAGATAAAGAAGGGCAGAGGGCCAAGACCAGAGCCCTGAGGAACCCCTTGTGTGACCGGCACTGAGCTGGCCGTGCTGTTGCCAAGACTAACAAACTCTTGCCTGTCAGTCAAATAGGACTTAAACCACTGGTGGGCAGTGCCAGACACACCCAGCATGTTCTCCATTCTAGACAGTGGGATGTCATGTCTGACAATGTCAAATGCTGCACTAAGATATAACAAAAATTAATATGCTGGTTTTTCCAGAGTCTGCTGCCATAAGCAAATCATTAGTTACCCAAAGCAGAGCAGTTTCACAGCTGTGCTGTGCTCTGAAGCCAGACTGAAAGGGTTCCATCAAATTATTAGAAGTTAACACTAGAATTACCAGAGCCTACGAAAAAACTCATAGATCCGGCCCACCTTAAATCGCTTCTTAAATCCGTTCACACCTCTCCGCCAGTGTCTTTTGTCCTCTAAATGTGCTGATAAAAGACAAGCTGCCAGCAGCCGGCTATTCCATCCCCTCTCCGACTTAGAACGTGCACGAACATTTCCCAGCTCATGCCTTGATTTATCTGGGAGTGATGTGGAGTTTTAGCGTGGAAATAATAGATCGTTATTTGGAACACACCCATTTCATGTGTGTACCGTTTCTACAGTAATCTGTGTAAACACATTGGTAAAACAGAAACTTTTTCATATTTTAGTAATAAATGTTACAAAATGTAGGCATAAGCTATAGAATGTGTAAAGCCAGAGTTCCAAAGATCAAATAAACACTTTCACAAAAGCCTCAAGAACTATACAACAGTTTCCGTGGCGTAGTGTGCTAAGATTTGCCTCTCAGAGCGCAGTAGCTTTGCTGTGCCTCACAGACATGAGTTCAATTCCCCGCTGGGGATCAAGTGTTACTTCTTTTTTTCTTTTTAACCTCAAACAGACATAAAATTTATAAATTGGTATGCACTGTCAGTTAATGAGATCGTTATATTTTCATGTGGTATGCTCCTTTTAAAATTTTTTTTAACAATTGAGACTGCAATTAACATGAACAACTGTCCTTATAACTTATTTTTTCAAGATCCATAACACACAGACAGACAGAGCACTGCGTAATAGAGAGACAGACAGGCAGAGATATACAAATAAACAGGGAAGGTACATGTACTGAAAGAAAAAAAAGATCAACATGTACGTTGTTCCTGCTGCAATGAATAAGCTCACGCGCTCTAACATCACCCCTCCCCCCGATCTGACTCTCTAAGTAACAGCACAAGTACAGACACAAACTAAGTGCACAAAAAGAGCAGCTTACTACTGAAAACGGCAAATATAGGAGTGAGTGGGGATCGAACCGGGAACTCTTGTTTACACTTGGTTTGTCTTTTATCAGCACATTTAGAGGACAAATGACGCTGGCGGAGAGGTGTGAACAGATTTAAGAAGTGATTTAAGGTGGGCCGGATCTACGAGTTTTTTCGTAGGCTCTGGTAATTCTAGTGTTAAGTAATTGATGAGTAGAGAGGCTACAACATACACAAGAACTTTTGACAGAAAAGGTCATGAAAAATAGGCCAATAATTGTTAAGACTGTCTGCATCAAGACCAGACTTTTTAACAGTGGGGTTACTGAAGAAATTTTAAAAGTGCCTGGCACAAAGCCACTATCTATAATGGGAAGTATTTATTATTGTTGTAATTAATGTCAGGATTATGGCATTAAGCCAGAATTTAAGAATAGGGGTAGGGATAAGGTCCAGTTACCGGGGTTATAGGGTCCAGGGTAAAGTTACAAAAATAAATAGATAAATAAATAGATCCATTTATCTAGATATTAATGTAAGAGGAAAGAAATTATTGTTTTGTAAGCATAGAGTAAACAAATGTACACCATATTTACATTACACAAAAAATACATAAATAAAAAATAACTCAAGGCTGCATTACCTGCACATTATGATTCAATATTTCTCTGACACCATAATTATAAGCAGGCTGTATAGCGTAGTGGTTAATGCTTTGGACTTTGAAATCTGACCACTGACAGAGTGTGACCCTAAGCAAGTCACTTCACCCACCTGTGCTCCAATTGGAAAAATAAAAGAATTGTATCTCAAATGTTATGTGTTGCTTTGGATAAAAGCATCAGCCAAATAAATACATGTAAATTATTTGGGAAAGCTTAAGACCTGTTCTCCACCATGGTTTGAAACAGTCAATAATTTTAAATTGAGACTTCCAAAATTTTATGTACTTATGTATGTGTATTTCATGTACATCTTTCAAAAATATTATGTTTAAGAAATATGAAAGAAACATGACAGCTACTCACAGACCCTCAACTGCAACAACTACCCAAACACATCAATCAATGCCATGTATATATCACTTGAAACAGAATGTGCTGTCTATGAAAGCTGCTTAGACACCACCAGTCTACTTGGGCTCAGTTTTTACTACATGACAACTAAAGTGCTATTAAAAAGCTTGTATTTAATGTAGTCTACTAATATATGAAATTGCATTGTATTATTACTGTTATTTTGGAATATGAGTCTCATTCTTACAAAAATATCTAATAGACAGAAAATGAGATAACCAACTTTCAACTTGCATGTGTACATTTTTTTTAACTTTTCTATTTGCAAGTGTAAACACTTTAGATTATAGCTTATACACCAATCAACCACAACATAAAAAAATCACCTAATATTGTGTTACTCCCCATTGTGCAGTCAAAACCGCTTTAAGCAACTTAGGCATGGACTCCACAAGACTTCTGAAGGTGTTCTGAGGCATCTGGCATCAAGAAGTTAGCAGCAGATTCTTTAAGTTCCAAAAGCAAGGTGGGGCCTCTATAGATCAGACTTGTTTTTCCAGCACATTCCACAGATGTTCAACTGGATTGAGATCTAGGGAATTTGCAGTACAAATCAACACCTTGAACTCTTTGCCATGAGCCTGAAACCATTCCTGAAACAGTATTTGTGGTGTGGGAGGATGCATTATCATGCTGAAAGAGGACACTACCATCAGGGAATACCTTTACCATGAGGGGGTTCTGCAACAATCTTTAGGTAAGTGGTTAATGTTAAAGTAACATCCACATGAATACCAGGACCCAAGGTTTTCCAGCAGAATATTGTCCAAGGCATCACAGAGCATTCACAATAGTCTTTCTCATAGTGCATCCTGCTGCCATCTCTTCACCAGATAAATTACAAACAAGCACCAAGCCATCCTCATTATGTAAAAGAAAATGTGATTCATCAGAGAAGGCCAACTTCATCTATTGGTCTATGGTTCAGTTCTGATGCTCATGTGTCCATTGTAGGTACTTTCAGCAGTGGACTGAGGGTCAGCATGGACACTCTCACCAGCCTCTGGCTACGCAGCAAGCCACAATACACTATATTTTCTAACACCTGTCTTTCATGGCCAGCATTAATATTTTCAACAATTTGTATCTTGGGCACCCATGACTCTGTTGCCCATTCACCATTTGTCCTTCCTTGGACCACTTTTGGTAGGTACTAACCACTGTATACCAGGAACACCCCACAAGTCCTGCCATTTTGGAAATGCTTTGACTCAGTTGTCTAGTTATCAGAATTTGACCCTATTTGCTCAGATCCTTATACTTACTCATTTTCCCTCACCAACAGATCTTCAAGAACTGACTGCTCACTTTCTATCTAATATATCCCACCCCATGACAGGTTCCACAGTAACAAGATAATCAATGTTATTCATTTCACTTATCAGTGGTTTTAATGTTGTGGATGATCGGTGTAAGTTTCCACCTAGCAATTACACTGAAGCCAAAAAAAATTATAAAGTATAAGTACTTTTCACCACAATTATAAAGAATAATACAGTATACATCACCTCATCAAGTGCCTATAAGTCCAGCCTTTATGACTTTCATCAACTGTATTTTCAAAATAGTAATTACAATTACTACAGTAACTGTTAAATAACTAAACTAGAAAATGGTGAATTAGGAATTGCCCATTTTGATAAACAAAAGTGCTTATTAATGTTTGGCAGAAGCACACTTTTGAATATTGTATACTCAGGCAGTACGGAATATGTTGAGAGCCTATTTTCACAAATTGCCATGCAAAGGCATTCACTGAACTCAACTGATAACTGGCTGCAACCTTTATTGGAGTAAAACTTGCTAGCAGTTTGTGCATAGATGTTAACAGTTTTCAATCTGCTTGCCTCTTCAAATTGAATTGTCAGCTTTTGGGCAGAATAAATAAAATTATCTACACTATACAAATATATCATTGTGAAGATGTGACTTTATATCAGTGTATACACTACTACAGTTAAATGCTTGGAGAACTGATCAATATATGAACATCCTCATTTTATGTCTTTATTAGCCTATAGGACTGAGAGCTTTTATGTCTGGTGGAAGGTGGTGACCTCATGGATACAGAAAAATGGGGTACTTTTACTCCAATACAGTATTCATTTGACAATCTCTGCTTATGGCATAACTGAACCCAAGTTTTGACAAATCCAGGAACTGAATCTTGTATACCCTTGAGATGCCAGGAAGCTGCAAATTAGAGATGGTGATTAGTATCAAAATTAGAAGGCAATTTATCTATAGTTACTTGCCTGTTAAGCCATGTATACTGATGTTATTTTGTGCTTGTGGATAATGAAAATAAAAATACCATTTGTTTACAAGTATCTATGGAAACAGCATGAAATAAGAAATGCATAATTCTCCAGTCACAAACTGGAAGACATGTCACGGCAGCAGAAAGATTTTCTATTAATGGAAAATAAAACAAAAATTTAACCCTTGGAATTAAAAAAAAAATACATTTTCTACTTGATTTTTTAATTATACAGTAATCCCTCGCTATATCGCGCTTCGCCTTTCGCGGCTTCACTCTATCGCGGATTTTATATGTAAGCATATTTAAATATATATCGCGGATTTTTTTGCTGGTTCGCGGATTTCTGCAGACAATGGGTCTTTTAATTTCTGGTACATGCTTCCTCAGTTGGTTTGCCCAGTTGATTTCATACAAGGGACGCTATTGGCAGATGGCTGAGAAGCTACCCAACTTACTTTTCTCTCTCTCTCTCTTGCGCTGACTTTCTCTGATCCTGACCTAGGGGGATTGAGCAGGGGGGCTGTTCGCACACCTAGACGATACGGACGCTCGTCTAAAAATGCTGAAAGATTATCTTCACGTTGCTACCTTCTGTGCAGCTGCTTAGTGAAGCGACATGCTGCAGGGTGCTTCGCATACTTAAAAGCACGAAGGGCACGTATTGATTTTCGATTGTTTGTTTTTCTCTGTCTCTCTCTCTCTCTGCTCCTGACGGAGGGGGTGTGAGTTGTCGCCTTCAACAGCTTTGTGCCGCGGTGCTTCGCATACTTAAAAGCCAAACAGCCCTATTGATTTGTTTGCTTTTCTCTATCTCTCTGACATGCTCTGCTCCTGACGCGCACTCCTTTGAAGAGGAAGATATGTTTGCATTCTTTTAATTGTGAGACGGAACTGTCATCTCTGTCTTATCATGGAGCACAGTTTAAACTTTTGAAAAAGAGACAAATGTTTGTTTGCAGTGTTTGAATAACGTTCCTGTCTCTCCACAACCTCCTGTGTTTCTGCGCAAATCTGTGACCCAAGCATGACAATATAAAAATAACCATATAAACATATGGTTTCTATTTCGCGGATTTTCTTATTTCGCGGGTGGCTCTGGAACGCAACCCCCGCGATGGAGGAGGGATTACTGTACTGAAGAAATTCCATAAGATATACATCATATAGTAATAATTACTATACTCATATAATTTTCAATATATAATTCTGTAATCATATCCCTAACAAAAAAAAAATGTATTTTTATTCAGATCATGTCTAAAATAACAGAGGCAAGAAATTAACTTATGTATGTTCATACATTTAGCTTTTATTTTTCTGTACATTTCATTATACACTACAAAAGGCACAAAAAAAGTTACATTCATGTTTAGTCATAAATTTAATAATGATCAAGGTGTCTAGTATTCTTAAAGTATTAATATCACTACTGTGTCACAGTTTATATCACAATGTCGTGTGTAATATTTTCTAACTTTTAGACTGTGGGGCATTAAATATCCATCCATCCATCCATTATCCAACCCGCTATATCCTAACTACAGGGTCACGGGGGTCTGCTGGAGCCAATCCCAGCCAACACAGGGCGCAAGGCAGGAAACAAACCCGAGGCAGGGCGTCAGCTCACTACAGGCATTAAATATCCTTTAAGTAAAATAAATGTATTTCTTAGTTTTGCCTTATGACACTTATTAGTAAATGTAATTCAATAAGTCTGATTTATAGTTAGAGAAGCCTGGATAACATTAATGAACTACAGCAGGCAAATCCAAGCTGTCAATGAAATTTTGGTTCCTTCGGTCTCAGAAATTACAGTAACATCACCAAGTCAAAATGGAGAAGTTGCAGATGAATAATTCTTTTTTGTAAAATGTTGTGGAAGACCTCTATGTCACAGAACTATAAAATAACTTAAGAATCACATCAGTATTTTATGAAACCATTTGTCTTCAGAATGCAAACTCTAATGCAGTTCTTGTTGTCTTACGTGGGGAGAGCTGTAAAAACATACTTGTTTAAAATACAATCCTTTTAATCCTTCGTGTTTCATAAATCAAAACCTTTAAAATGGAATTCATTCACAAAGCATTCTAATGACAACATGTAAGTATATAGTACAAAAAGAAAAAAAAAGCAAAAGCATTCATTCTTTAATATCTTCTGTTTCAACAGCCCAAAAATGTTTGCTTAATACATTACTTAATGGGAATAATGTGATCATAATTTATGTTCTTTGGCCTCCAGTTTGATGTACAATACAGTACAACTTCATCATCTAAACTTTAAAAGATGCTACTTCTTTAGCAACCAATTATTATTTCTTCTACACCAGCTTTGACTCAGCTTCCAAGACCACTGTATGGACTTGTTTACTGCAAGAACCTTAAAATTTGAAATGAGCCATCAGTGAATCTGAGAAAGTATTCATCTTTCTATTTAAAATCAAGCACAGTGGCGCAGTAGTTTAGCACCATTTTTTCACAGCTCCAAAATCGTGGTTTTCAAATTGACATTCAGGTGCTGTTGGTATGGGGGTTTGCCCGCTCTAACCAGATCAGCATTTCATGTCTTATTACATGTATGGGGCGGCACGGTGGCACAGTGGTATCGCTGCTGCCTCACAGTAAGGAGACCTGGGTTTGCTTCCCGGGTTCTCCCTGTGTCTGCGTGGGTTTCCTCCTACAGTCCACAGACATGCAGGATAGGTGAATTGGTGATTCTAAATTGGCCCTATGTGTGCTTGGTATGTGGATGTGTGTGTGTGTCCTGCGTTGGGTTGGCGCCCTGCCCAGGATTGGTTCCTGCCTTGTGCCCTGTGTTGGCTGGGATTGGCTCCAGCAGACCCCCGTGACCCTGTGTTCGGATTCAGCGAGTTGGAAAATGGATGGATTACATGTATGTTAGGTTAAACAGTAACTCTAATTTAGACCACTGCGAGTTTTTGCATTTAAGCATGCTCAGCAATTGACTTGCACCCTTTTCCAGATTTGGTTCCTGAATTATACTTGGTGTTGCCAGGAACAGCACTGTCTCTGTGCAACCCTGAACTATATAAACAAGATGAAAAATGGAGTAATGGATGGTTTAAAATTATAGTTATGGATACCACATTTCTTTCTCTATTGTCTCCTGTACACCATCCTTCTAAAAAGTAAAGAACATGGTGTCCAAGTAGAAGAATGTCAAACCAGCTCACTGCTCTTTGTTACTTTTATTTTCAAAACAACAGCACCAAACATTAATTCCTAAGCATGTTCCTAGAATAACCTTAACAGACCTTTGAATTCTGGTTAAATCCCCATGCCTCTCTAATTAAACTGACCTTTAAAAACACTTTTCAGTATCTTTTCGATATAGACTTTATAAGATGCTAAAGTACACATTTTATAAGATGCTAAATTACACATGCAAATGATACACTTGTGGGTGCTATTATGGAAATTACAATTTTCAAAGAACATACTGAAAGCCAGCTTCTGTAGCCGAGGATCGGACCGCCAAGGTCCCCGCCTTCGGCCACCACCTAACTCACACTGCACCCGACCTCCTTGGCCCCTCCCATAGGTGGTGAGCCCATGGGAAGGGGGACCCACGTTGCCTCTTCGGGCTGTGCCCGGCCGAGCCCCATGGGTGCAAGCCCGGCTACCAGGCGCTCGCCAACGAGTATGGAGTACCAGACCCCCTGATAAGGGCGGTTCAGTCCCTGTATAACCGGTGTCAGAGCTTGGTCCTCTCTGGATCGGTTCGCAGCTGAGTGTGAAGCGGCTGGGATGGGAATCAGCACCTCCAAATCCGAGACCATGGTCCTCAGCCGGAGAAGGGTGGGGTGCCCTCTCAGGGTTGGGAGCGAGATCCTGCCTCAAGTGGAGGAGTTCAAGTATCTCGGGGTCTTGTTCACGAGTGAGGGAAGAATGCAGCGTGAGATCGACAGGCGGATCGGTGCGTCGTCCGCAGTGATGCGGGCTCTGCATCGGTCTGTCGTGGTGAAAAAGGAGCTGAGCCATAAGGCAAAGCTCTCAATTTACCGGTCGATCTATGTTCCTATCCTCAGGACACGCTGGAGGGACTATGTCTCCCGGCTGGCCTGGGAACGCCTCGGGATTCTCCCGGAAGAGCTAGAAGAAGTGGCCGGGGAAAGGGAAGTCTGGGCATCTCTGCTCAAGCTGCTGCCCCCCGCGACCCGACCTCGGATAAGCGGAAGAGAATGGATGGATGGATGGATACTGAAAGCACATGAGCATCTACAACCATCTTCTTCATTAAGGTTGTTTTGCATACTTCACTTTTTATTGTACATTGATTGACAACATTTTGTGTTTGATCCTCGGCTGACTACCAGTACAATATTTCTGCTTGATTTGATTGTAGCATCACTGTTTGCAACAAGTAAACACAGGGTGCTTTACAATTTCAGTGACCTAGGTTTAATATAACCACCCCTCTCACTCTCTGTGTAGATCATTTATGTTCTCTCTATGTCTGACCATAAATATAGTATGTAGGTTAATCAAGCAGTCCTCCCTAAATTTGCCTGAAATGTTTAAATATTCAGTCAGCTCATCACACAATCTGATTTGTATTTTATATATATATATATATATATATATATATATATATATATATATATAATTTTGAGTAGTTACAATAGAGGGAAATACAGAAAAAAAATATCTTTGTGGAAGATTCAAGATGGAAGAGGAGAAATCAAGCACCATAGCCTCAACAAATCAGTTAATGAGACTTAGCCTTATAATAAATAGCCATGTGTACTTTATATTTTCTGTAGCTTGAAGAAAAAACGACAAGAAAGATCAGCTGGACATTAAAATGACCACAAACTGTCTACAGACATATACAGTACATAAACACACACACCGATATATACACTACTATTTAAAAGTTTGGGGTCACCAAGACGTTTTCATGTGTTTGACAGAGATTGATACCTTTAATTATCATGATAGCATTAAATGGATTTTAAAAAATATAGCCAAGGCATAGCTAGTGTTTAAATAACTACCACTGCCTGAAATAACTGCTTTTTAATTTATTATTCACATTTAGCTGTTAAGCCCCATTTTACAGCTGCAGCTGCAGATGACACTGGTAACCTGGTGTTTGTCTACAGAAAAAGACAACAAAGGACATGTAAGACATTTATTTCTCAAACTACATACTCTGATGTTCTTATCCTCTTATGTATTTGCCCACCTGGGCCTTCCCATTCTTTTTCTATCCTATTCAGATGTAGTTTGCTCTCTTCTCTCCAGACTGTATTAGATATATTTGTATGAAATCTTTAGTTTTTTGGCAGTCTGTCACATGGAATGGCCTTCAGTCTTCACAAAAACAATAGACTGACAGGATTCTTTCAGTTTTCAGTACTGATGTAAGAAATCATACACTGTTCATATTAGAGGTTAATGAATTACTTCCTTACCACTGGTACATTTTCACTACAGGAGAGCACAGTTTACTTTTTTGCAAGATAAAGCAGTGACAACAGAAGACTATCAGGATTATACAACCTTACTGCCACTACTTACTGGCAGTAAGACATTTTGCAATTAGTAAGCCAAGGTTGGGTGGTCAGGTAACCAAAGTAATGCAATGGGTGACATGGGCTGTTTATGTAGGTGACTATACACACACACACACACACACACACACACACACACACACACTCATAAATACTATAATTACACATGTAAGTAATATAAAAGAGTGGTATATTAGGGATTTTCAAATCCTGACCTGATGCAATTTTGGAAAGATTTCTTAAATAGCTCCATTAGATGGACTGAAATATGAGAGAGATAAATTAAGACAGAAAATATTGCTTGTTGGCCATCTTTCCAATGGACTGGCAGTTAAGATGATTTACAACTGATTAATTGTTCTTCTTTTATCATACTCTGTGTTTATGCATGCTCACCAAACACTCTACATCAGAAGTGAGTCATGTGTCAGATAGTTCAACTCATCCACCTACAATATGAACCATATCTATTTTGAAGTTAGATACTGCAGCCTACCACCTAGCTCATAAAAACCTCTCTGCAAAAATGTTACACCACCATTATTAAAAGACACAATCAAACACTAGATGAAACCAGCAATTTTTAGTGGAAGGAATTTCTTGTATTCACAAACCACTAACTTATGAAGAAAGAACATCAGCTCTATGTCCTATATTTAATGAAGAAGAAGGGTGCTGTTTCAGAAGAGTAAGCAGATTCACACAGGAAATGTAAATTTATCCACATCTGCTTCTTTTAATCAAAAAATTTAACACAGCTGTTATTTTTGCAAAGAAGAACTTCAACAACATACCATGCATCATTCCTCATGAAACAAATTTTAATTGAAAATTAGAGTAAAACAACAATGAACAACTTAACCTTACAAACAATGGTGCTCTAACTTCCTTGTCCTTTTTTTATCTTGAATTTTGGGTACAGTTCCTATTATAATTCAAGCACATTTGTAAATAAATAACACATAAACACCTATGTAAAAGTTTAATCTTGCAATTAAACACAAATATTTCTGTCTGCATATTATCAATTGTATAAAGTTACAACATCCTCCCGGCAGCTGAACGAGAGTTCATCATTTATCACTAGAATCCCTGAAGCCTACGAAATAACTTGTAATCCCAGGCCATCTTAACTTCCTTTGCACATCTCCATTAGTGTCTTTTGTTTTGCAAATGTGTCGATCAGCACAAGCAGCAAGCAGCCTGCTATCCCATCCTCCACACCGCCGCAGCTCAACTCGGTCAAATAGTTCTCCCAGCTCAAGTCTGTTTTTTCTGGGTGTGAGGTGCCTGGATTTGTATAGGGTAAATAATATATTGTTCTATGGAACACATGCATTTCATGTGTGTTCCGTGTCTAGAGCGATCTGGGTAAATGTAGGTTGACAGGAAATGTTGAACACATACCTAATACAGAAACTTTTTTCATGTTATACAACTAATGACAAAATTTTGACATGAAGTGTATAATGTGTGAAGACTGAAGTCCAAATATCAAATTAACACTTTCACAAAAGGTACAAGTATAACCAAACAAATGCACTTTTATTCAAGAATATAACCGAAGGAAAAAAAATTGGTTTAGGGTATGACGCCAACACAGCCGCTTGGGTGGTGCAGTGGCAAGAACTGCTGACTCATAATCAAGAGATCACGGGTTCAATTCTGGGTGCTTCCTACATTTACCATTTCAAGTAGTGAGCTGCTGTTATTGTTACTATTATAGAATAAAAACATACATTTGATTCGTGTCTGTAAAAGCTGGTGAAAATTTATGGTACTTGTAAAGGTTAGTTTTTTTTTTCCTTTCTTTATTCAGTTTTATTCTCTCAGTCAAGTTCACACTACTCTCAATCTGACACGGCTGTTTTCAAATAAAGACATGCTATAACAGAGGTGAACTGAGATGAGGATGAGGGTTCTACATTGGAGTAAGAGAACCCACAAGAAATGTCTGCTCATACGTAAGAAAAACGCAGCTGCACCAGGTGTAAAGTTAAAAGATGGCACCATTTGGATGCTGCAACAGGCTGGCCGTCATCCTGCCAGTGAATCTGCCACACGCACGTTCTTCAATGAAACAGCAGAGCTTGCCAAGGTGTCATGCAAATTTTCATTTGCGATTATGTTTCTTGATGGTCTTTATATGGAAAGCATTTATATGTTGCTTATATAAATGCCACAGCGAATGCCGTTTACCTATATTTATTTACATAATTTCCCACATAGTAAAATCACAAGTAGACTGCAGATCTTCCTGTGCTTGATCGACACGGGCATGCTGACAAAGTACATGTGCAATGACACTCCTTTTTCAGGAAAAGATCAGTTACGAAAAGTGCGACGGCAGCTTTCACCTGCAGCTATAAACACTTCAGCACGCAAGCAAATTTCCACGCTAGTGTTTAGATCTGGCATTGCCATGCTGACACTTCAGTATGTGAGCTATGGCACTGAGAATGCAGTCAGACATCATTTTTTGGGCAAATACATTATACACTTCATGTCAAACTTTTTTCATTAGTACTACAACATGAAAAACGTTTCTCTTTTAGGTATGTGTTCAACATTTCCTGTCATTCTACATTTATCCAGATCATTGTAGACACAGAATACACATGAAATGCACCCTATACAACTCCAGGTACCTCACACCCAGAAAAACAGACTTTAACTAGGAGAATTTTTTGCCCAAGTTGAGTGGTGGTGGTGGGAGGGGGGGGGGGGGGGGAGGGGGGGCGGCGGCATAAATTGGACAGATCTTCTCAATTAATCCCAGATGGAGTGCATCAGTACATGAACATACAAGTCCATCTCGCCCTGGAAAAAGTTCCTCAGCTCTTCCCAAATTCCAGATTTGCCATGGGATTCTGTCCTCTCCAATTAGTACCATATATCTTGGCTCTGAGGCTATGGATCTGCGCTGGTGTCCAGAAGGTTGCTGGTTCGAATTCCCATTATTGCCAAAAGAGATCCTACTTTGCTAGGCCCTTGAGCAAGTCCCTTAACCTGCAATTACTCCAGGGCACTACACAATAGCTGACACTGCACTCTGAACCCAAGGAAAATGCAGAAACTAACAAAATTCTAATATAAGAAATTGTATAAGGTGAAATAAAGAAAAGTGGCAGAGGTAGGGTCACATTGATGATGAGACTTTAAATCCTTTACATATTCTTGCCTCCAGTCGCTCCAAAAGTTAGTCATAAGCCTTTCTCTGTATTTCAGTCTTCAAGTCATATTCTTATTAATCAGATTCACAGACTGGTTTCCTGATGAAGGTGTCCTTGGTGGCAAGCAAGTAAGTCATTTCCCTACCAAGAAGTGTGAAGATGTTAATGGTTGAGGTTCATCAAGATTATTATGCAGACAGGTGAGAGGCCCAGAATTCAGCACAGCTGCTACCTCTGTCAACATTGTACATAACTCCTCAAAGTTAAGTAAAGCCCTACCCAGCACTCTTTTTAGACATGACTTCACTGATTGACTCTCCCAGAACCCACTCCACCATGCAGTTCCTTCCACAATGAACCTCCAGGTGATGCCCTTCTCTGAAAAGGACTCACTTAATTCAGGTTCCTTAAAAATAAATATGTGGAACTCTAAGTCTTGGTCGTCCTTCTTGAAAGTTTTGGTATCACCTGAATCAATGACCTTATAAAGCCCTCTTCTGGCTATGAATCTTCTCAGGGCTAAAAGAAAGCTCTTTGCAGCCCGATCTGACACTAGTTCTAAACGTGAAAGCACAGGTGAACAGTGCTATGTAAGCCTTTCTTGTACCACCGTGATCTTGACATAAACTGGGCCTGCAAAGTCCATACCAGTAATTTCAAAGGGTAGTGATTCACTAATTTGGTCTTTTGGTAAGGGTGCAGTTATTTGCTTTCCTGGTTATAGTTTTAGACTCCAACAGATGGCATACCATGCTATAACCTGCTTAACTAGATGTTTTCCCTCTTATAATCCAATATTGTTCCCTAGTATGCACTAAAGTATCGCTTACTCCTGAATGCATTGCCCTTTCGTGGCCCTGTTAAATAAGCAACTCAGAGTATCTATGTTATGTTGGTAAAATCCATGGATGTTCTGAAGCTGAAGGCAGAGCTGAAGTCTTCCTCCAACACTAAACAAGCTGTTTTCATCAAGGAAGGTTCTCATTTCCTTTCTTTTTGAGTCTTCATTTAGGCCTTGGTTTCAATTTAGAGCATCAGTCTCTTTACTAAAACTCTGCTTGTGCCATTTTAATCCAATACATCTCAGCTAAAAAGAGTTTCTCTGCAGTAAGCTCTCCCTGAATTCTTGTGTCGGTCTATGCATTACTTATTGACCTCTTTATTCATGCGGTTACTCTTAACCTTTAGTTTACTGTATAATCTCTAGGTCCAGTACAAGTTCAGCTGAAATGCACCATAACATGGAATTTGGGCTTTAGTAACCTGATAATCTGGAACCTCTTCACCAGTGTTTTCTGTTTGAAAGAGCAACATCAGAAAGTTAGGTCCATTACACTAAAGGTGGCTGTAAAGCAGACCTTCAGAAGTCAGGCATAGTGTGATCATGACTCTGCCTTTGTTAAATTCGGAATTTCTGTAACTTCGTTAGCTACAATAGGCTTCCACTTCTGGGCTGAGCTCTGAATTCATTGCAAGGTGATTAATGAATCTGTCCACATCCTAAGTAAGCTGATGTCTTCCCAAATTTAAAGGCTTGTGTAGACTGTTTCCTAGTCTTGCTCCAATTAAAGCACCCATTAATTCAAGTCACAGCAAAGTCATTTTCTTTAGTGGTGCTACTCTACAACTGGAAGCTACCAAGCTCATGACAGCTTCCCCATCCTTAGTCTTTTCTTGTAGATATCCAAAACTGCACTGTATGTTCTCTCACTGGCATCACAAAATATGTGGGGATAACTATTTGGCTGCATAGGAATCTGATACCATCAAGGAATGACCACTAGGTAAAGTTGTGGCAACTCTGCACACCACTGATTACATACCCTTGCGAGATTCAATGGTAGATCCTCATCCAAGCAAAGTCTCTTTCCCACATTTCCTGAAACAGCCATTTGACTACAACTGTAAAGGGTGTTAGGGACCCAATAGGATCAAATATGCAAGCGCAGCATCACTTCTTTGTGTGTTCTCCTTACCTTGCAAAATGTCCAGTAACTCTTTAAGGAAAATACAAAATCATTCTTCACTAGTTGCCATACCAAGCCCAACACCTTAAGCATTGTCCCATGGGCTTTAGAGTTCTTATTGTGTTCAATGATGATTTACTTCTACCTAGCACTCAAGTCTGAAGAGCTGGGTGTCCACTTACACAGGTTCATTCCAGCCCTCAACAAAATCTCCTTAGCATGAACAGTCACAGAGTAGGATTCTTCCACATCAAACAAACTTGCAATGAAATCGTCTACATGAAGTAATTCCCTTACTGTCTTAACACTTTTTGGATGTTGCAGTCCATATTCCTTGAGATGCCTTCTGATAGTAGCTGCAAACAAAAATCGGATTGGTGAGACTCCAAATATTACTCGAGTCATTCTTAGGATACGCAACTCATACTTCATGTTGTTAGTTCAAGAACTATTTAACCACAAAAATCTGACAGCATCTCTGTCTTTCTGCCAGAGGAATCTGCAAGAAGGCCTTTGTAATGTCTGCAGTAAAGGTTATGTCATGTAATCTGAATTTAATAAGCAACTCTTCAAATTTGCATTCAGGCTGGGCCAAGTCAGCAGACATTTATTTCAAGATGGGCAGCCCTCTTGATGTGATGATGCATCAAACACAACACCTCAAGTTTGTGGTTACCTTATCTTCTCCGACTACTGCATGATGTGGTAGGTAATATTTTGCAGTGGACACCTGCCCCTCTGTCTCATTAGCTTCTAGAACAGCGGTTCTCAACCTTCCTAATGCCGCGACCCCCAACCATAAAATTTTTCTTGTTGCTACTTCATAACTGTAATTTTGCTACTGTTATGAATCGTAATGTAAATATCTGACATGCAGGATGTATTTTCATTATTACAAATTGAACATAATTAAAGCATAGTGATTAATCACAAAAACAATATGTAATTATATATTGTGAAATATTTATTTCTAATTACAATTAAATGAAATTTTGTCTTGAAGCATGGTGGGTAACAGTCTTAATATAACAACAGTAAACTACATTGCTACATTTTGCAACAGTATACATAAAAAGCAAACGTCAGTGCAAAGGTTGAGATTGCTTCTTTCTCACCAGATCAGAAATTCTCGGGGCAGTCTTTGCAAGAGCACAATGAAGATCATCTTCCACAACAAGTCTACTTCTGTATTTAGACTTGATAACCAACAAGCTGGAAAACCCTGTTTCACAAAGATATGTTATTGGAAATGGGAGAAGAAGGCGCAACACAGTCTCAGACAGAACAGGATGACTGCAAACACTTGATTCAGAATTTTGTAACTGGCATTGTAGAGAAATCAGTTCTCGCTGCATCGCTGTTAATAAGTTCAATGAACTCCTCTTGTGCTGTCTCGGGAACATCTTCAACTTTGACTGTGAATGGGCTTCTGGCAAGTGCAAATGGGGTGTCAGGTAGATTTGGAAAGTACGATGAAATTTCGTCTGCAAGCATGTGCAAGTGTTCTTTCACAGAAATTATCATCGTAATCCTTTTGTCTGGTTCAATGTCATGTTCCTCAAAGAAAGCAGATAAGGTAGGCAATATGTTAATTTTATTTTCATCCAGTTTTTTTTTTGCTCTTTTTTGGATCTTTTCAGACAAATCGAGGCATGTTGCATTTGGTCCTTGCAGTGATAAATTTAACTCATTCAAGATGGCAAAGATGTCAACCAAGTAAGCTATTTTCTGCAGTTCACTTTTATCGCTGAAAAGTGCTTCGAACTGCAGTCTTTCTATCTGATTAAAAAACGTTTTGAGTTCATCACGAAGCTCAAAAACACGTTTTAAAACTTTTCCTCTTGACAACCATCTCAATTCAGTGTGAAATAGCAGAGCATTGTTCGGCGCATCCAACTCGTTGCACAGTTGCGAAAACAGTAGACTGTTTAAAGTGCTCGCCTTTACAAAACTGACAGAACTTATGACGCTTTTCATTACTTCTTGTAACTCTTGTGGCAGCGTCGTCGTTGCTAATATTTGCCGATGAATCATACATGATTCATGAGTTCCTATGACGTTTGGTGACTCATTCAGTACCAAACGTTGAAATCCAGATCAACATCCTGGAGCACCATCTGTGCAAACACCACAAACCTTTTCCCAAGAGATCTTATGCTCTTTCAGAAATGAACCAACTGTGTCAAATACATCACGTGCAGTAGTTGTCGTTTCAAGAGGTTTGCAAAAAAGAAACTCATCTTTAAATTCGCCATCATTAATATACCTCACATAAACCAGTAACTGTGAACAGTTTGCAACGTCTGTGGATTCATCAAGCTGGATGCTAAATATTGGAAGTGGAGCAGATTTAATTTCCTGGATTACCTGAACAAGAATATCAGCACACGTCATCTATTCTTCTGCGGACAGTGTCGTTAGATAAGGAAATTGCACTCAATTTCGTAACAAATTCGTCTCCGATCATAACTCGAACAATGTCTTTGGCCGCTGGCAATAGTAAATCTTCAGCAATGGTGTGAGGTTTCATAGCTCTGGCGATTCTGAGTGCCACCAAATATGAAGCTTCAACAGCTGCTACGTTTTGTTTGTGGTACTTTCCACCAGTGTCAAATCTGGCTTTTTTGAGTCCATCAGCTTTGCTTTTAAAATAGCTGGTATATTTGCCAGCAAAGCTCAAATGCTTGCAATCAAAATGGTGTTTTAGTTTGTTCGGCTTCATAGATTCGGCTGATAGAACTTCACAACAAATAACACATTGCGGTTTCTCAATTCCTGCTGTAATTATTGAGGTAAAACCATATTGTAAAAAATCCTCACTATGTTTTCTTTTCTTAACGTTCTTCTCTACACGATCCATTGTCACAAGAGACAGACGCATACTCACACAGAGGCGCGCTAGAGAGAGGCACACAGAGAGAGATGGATAGAGGAGCGGAGTCTCGGTTCCTAAGACCGTCGGAAATATGTGTTTTCCGATGGTCTTAGGCAACCCCTGTGACAGGGTCGTTTGACCCCCAAAGGGGTCGCGACCCACAGGTTGAGAACCACTGTTCTAGAACCTCTTCACACATGCTCTGGTTGCAGATAGTCCTGAATTACCACATGTAAAGTGTTACATCAGTTTTTATTTTTTGTTTAAGTCTTTTCTTGGAAAATCAAAAATGGTCTGGCAGTTGCAGACCATCTTGTCTCCATGGTAACTCCACTTGGTATCATCCATTTGCATACCTTACAGTTTCTTCAAATCTTTAAAGTGCTTCAGTTTCTTCTGGACCTCCCATCTTCTCTTGGACAATACCTAGAAATTTAACCTCCCAGAATGCATACAGTTCTTTTGAGATTACAGCATCCTTCTCTAAACGGATATGAATGTATGTAGTGTCTGTTATGCTACACAATGACACTTCTCGTACAACCCAACTAAATGTACATTCTAAAGCCAAAAAATTGTATCTGTCAGCCTTTCCACTTTCCGAAGTACAATATGCCAGTAAAAATAGACTCCAGGTCATCTGTGCTACCTTGAGGAAAATCTGCTAACTGTAGCCGCTTTCTTTTAAGCTCATATTAAAGGTGTTCATCAGGTACCTGCATCACAGTAGTTCAACCTTGTGGAGTTTCAATAGCTTCAATTTCAATTTTTTGCTGCGGATTCTACACTTTTCTAGAATTATTTGACGGAATTGTGTTTGTCCATTATAGGAGTAAAGGAACCAAATATGTGAAGATTTAGTGTCTCTTGCATCAGAACTGGTAACCTTAACGCCGTCACCAAGGTCTCATGGATGACTTCTATGACTACCACCATCCAAACAAACAATGAACAATTCTCCTTCCCACTGGTTCCAGAATTCTTGCAATGTGCTTACTTCACCGTTAAACTTGTCTATTATAAGCGTTGGGAGTTTGAATGCTGATTTAGCACCCTCTCTCTTCCTGCACTTCCACTTTCAGTCTCACACAGTCACTCACTGACTCATGTTCAATTACACGTTCTTGATATTCTTGCAGGCTTGCTATTGCCACCTCCAGATCAGCTATTAGAGTCTCCTCTCGAGTTTTCTATTCCTTTGTCCATTTCCATCAAGCTGTCTTCCTTTGTTGACTATATCAACAACATTTCTCTAAGTTTCTCAAAATCTGGAGTCTTACTGTTTACCTCCTCTTAAAGGCAGGTCAAAAGCATAGTTGTGGACATTCTTACAATCCTACACTTTTGTCTGATTCGATCAAATTGCTCAGCCATTTCTGTTTGTGCGTTTGTTACACTTCTTTGCAATCTACAAGGTTTTGGCACCAAAAACTTTGCAAAGAGGAACGTCAATAACGCACCGTGCAATTGTTCTTTATGAGACAAATTTTAATTGTAAATTAGCCTAACACAACAATGAACAAATTCACTTAAATTTGCAAAGAATCATGCTCTAACTTCCTTCTCCTTTTTTTTGCTCCACATGAGTATACTTATAATGTATAAATACCTATGTAAAATTTTAATCTTGCAAGTAAACACAAATATATTTGTCTGTATATTACCATTTGTATAAAGTTACAACAACTATAACTTGGATTTGCACAAAAAGCAGATGGGCTCCTATGTTTCTTCTTCTTTTTACATGCTGTAATGAGGGATTATATAGGACTGTGTTCTTTCTGCTGTTCAATAACCAACATTAAAAAAAAAAACAAAAAAAAAAAACACAACAACAACAACAAGCAAGACTGAAATCTATAGGGACTGGAAATACAGAAAAATATTGTGATCCTAAGACTGTTACACAATTATCCTACTTGGTGGAATTATTATATTGTACTATACTCTAATCTATCTAATGTTTGGGGGTTCAAAAATGCAGCACTGTTGTAGAAAATCCAAGACTGAGAAAGTAAAGCAAAGCAAAAAACTTATAGCCTAAGACAAAATAGCCTTTGAATAGTCTGTTTGTCCTGATATCAGAAAAGCAAGTATAGTTATTTCTAGTGACATATTCATTTGTAAATCATTTTTGAGGGTCTTCCATATTCAGTTTCTACCAGTTTATGCACATAAAAGAGATGATTTGTGATGCTTCAGTACAGCATACCAACAGTAGTATTAGTAGTTTTCAACAGGATCTACTTAATTGCATTACCAAAAAAAAATGTATATTTTTGTGCCTACACAGATCACCCAGGTTTTCCCTATGCTACGAAAAGTCAAAACTGAAGTAAAGTGAAGAAATGCAGAGAAAAGCAGTAAGATGTATGTGTGTGTGTGGGGGGGGGGCTTTTGTTATTTTAAGCAAATATTTTTGTCCATTTATCGGAGATAGACAGACCGACCGACCGACATAGATAGACATAGATAGACAGACAGACAGACAGACAGGATACTTTATTAATCCCAAGGGGAAATTCACATACTCCAGCAGCAGCATACTGATACAAAAAACAATATTAAAGAGTAATAAAAATGCAGGTAAAAACAGACAATAACTTTGAATAATGTTACCGTTTACCAACCCCCCACCCCCGGTGGAATTGAAGAGTCGCATAGTTTGGGGGAGGAACGATCTCCTCAGTCTGTCAGTGGAGTAGGACAGTGACATACATATATAGTGATATACAATCCCTTCTGTGCTTATAGTAAACTACTGGGCAACCACATCTGCTTTGCCTAAAGGAAAAAAAAAACAAATATTGACACTGACAAATAAAAGAAAGGGGTAGGTACATAAATGAATTTCCTTTATTAACATTGACTAAGGTAAAATTGAAAATGGATGACCAATGCACAATACAGTGCAAAAAAGCTGCATTAAAATAAAAGCTGCAAATAAAAACATTACAATATAAAAATGCAACAAATAACTGACAAGTACCGATAACTAATTTCTGGGTTCCCTTCCTTCTTTAATTAATTTTTCACTTTTTGATCCATGTATTTGAAGATACACTTTCATTTTTGTTTATCTCTCGTTACACTTTTGTAGGAAGCAGTCTCTTGTATCTGAAGATTTTATGTTTCTTGTGAAAACTAAATTGGTCAGATTGTCTAGTAATATGGTATGGTGCACCTAGAAACTAAACTCAAGCATAATAATACAGCAATCTTTGTGAGAAGCATGTAGGATTTAAGAGGATTTCTGAAGCACCTCTCTGCCAATTTGGCTATTGTTTAGCTAGAGCTATGTTGACAGCAAATATTCTAGGCTGGGTGCCAGACATGAGCAAGCCAAGCTGCAGCTGCACTGGATACATGCAAAATCTCAACCCAGGGGAAAAAAATACCAGTTGCAGCTGTTAAAACTAAAGCTGTCCCACACACTTACTGTGAAAGAGTGCAATGAACTCTTTTCCACCTCCTCTGACATACAGGTCCATGTTGTTGTTTGCAAATTAGTTTGTAAGAGTGATAAAAAAAAACCTCTCGAAACATCTGTTAGAGAGGAAACTAATTTACCAATGAAACTAAAGCAAGACACCTGCTGATTCACACCCTCCCATGAATCAACCTGAGGACTTAGGAAGTCACATAACCCACCCAAACATTGGTTCTTGTCCAGGTACCCTGTGTGTCAAGAGAGTAACTATTCACATTTTAGCTTTTATGGTGAAATAATATTAAAAACCAAAATGAGAATTATGAAAAAAATCACAAGTGAAATGATGTAAAACTATAATTCAAGCAACAATTTTCAATGAAAGTTCCCAAGCTAACTGACAGTACACTTTAAGAAATTTAGAATATTCTTGCCTTAACATCGATTTCTGAGGTATAAATAGCTAACATTTCATTTAGTTTTTAAATCTTATTTGTATTATTTACAATGATGTCCATACAGTTATTCATTGTGGTTGAAATGGTAACAACAGCCAAAGCTTTTTTTTTTTTTTTTAATATGACAGCAGTCTGACAGATTAAACATGATCATTAGTCCTACAAGAGTCACTCTTTCACACTGCACACTTAAAAAGTGTTAAATTAGATAAACGAGAATGGAGAGAAGTTATTTCTAAAGAGTGAATGGGACAGAAAAAGATGATTTTTGTAACAGTGTTTTAAAGCTGTCAGTATAGATGTGCTTACTGGTTCTCAATCAGTGTGGCACTGCTTTTGAAGAAGAACTACTTAAAGTAGCATCTGCAACCGAGAAGAGTGTGTATCTGCATATTGATCTAAGCTACTTCAAATTTAAACAGCATTAATTGGGGTGAAATGAGTAAGCACTTGTTTTGAGAATTACAATAATTATTCACACTGCATTCCAATGTTGTACTCCTATAGTCCAGCTATTTACATTATAATAAGATCTCATTCAGGAAGAAAAAACACAATATATTGTTGCTTCTTTATGCTGCCTAGGATGTAAACAAAGCAGATCTTGCCTATCAACCCCCCTCAGTACTTGATCCATGATCCGCTGGAAGGTGGCCCCAGCATTTTTAAGCCCAAAGGGCATGACTTTGAACTGGAACAAGCCTTCGGGGGTGATGACTGCCGTCTTCTTACTCCCTTCGTCCATCGGCACCTGCCAATAGCCACTGTGGTGGTCCAATGTGCTGAAAACTGCAGCTCCATGCAGTGACTCCAGAATCTTATGAACCAGGGGCATGGGATATGCGTCCAGGCTCGTCTTTCCGTTATATCATTTCTGTGTGGACTACAGATGGGTTATGTCATCAGTCTTCTTCACAAAGACTACAGGGGACGCCCAGGATGAGGAAGATGTTTCGATTATTTCCTCGGCGAGCATTCAATCAATATGTTCTTTAATTATGCCCTTCTTTAGTGGAGAAATGTGGTAGGCTCGGTGCCTTACTGGAATTTCGTCCGAGGTGTGGATTATGTGGGTACAACCACGGGCGACTCCTAATTTTTCAGTCCACACCTCGGCCCACTTCTTCAGCACCGGCCTTACCTCTTTGGGCTGTTCCTCCACCGGGGCTGCCGCCGAGGTTCTTGCGTCGCTCCTCACTGCCACGTAAAATCCAATGAATTCTGAGCCCAGATCTTCTTCTGATTTATGAACGAATTTGCATACCCCTTCCCCCGGCACCTTATACCCCTTGGGACTGAGATGGATAGTCATCCTTATGGTGATCAAAGAATCCAGCCCAAGGAGTAACGGCACGGACAGGTGTCGGTCATCCAGGACATAGGTATCCATCTCCCAGGTGGTGGAGAGTACACTGTACCTCAAGGGGACTTTGCCCAGGGCCTTGTGTTCACTCCCATCTGCCAATACAAATCAGACAGACGGGGCAGATGTTAAATTGTCTATCAGTCGGCTAATCTTCCAAATGTTAGAATGTATTAAGGTGTGATGGCTCCCTGTATCCACCACCGCATCCACCTGCCATCCCCAGAGCTTCACTGGGACGATCAGGAGGGACGTACTCGCTTGCATGATGGCGAGATCGGCTTCTGACCGGCAATGTTTGGCTTGCTGGGGTTTTAGGGACTGGGTTTCTCGTGTACTGGCTTATACTTTGTTCCAGTACATTTTTGAGTTTCCCCAGTCCACTTGCGAGCCTACCTTCACCAGGGGCCTCATGTATAAACGGTGCGTACGAACCTTTCCACGCTCAAATCGCAATGTATAAAACCTAAACTTGCCGTAAAGCCACGCACATTTCCACGGTAACTCATACCTTGGCGTACGCAATTTCTCCGCTCGGTTTTGCAGACTGGCGGCACCCAGCGTCAAAGCAGTGCTACTGATCCTGTGTGATTACCCTTTCTTAGATCCACATCCACGGCGGCGGCTTTATCAAATACACTGAAATTAACCGCATATCGTTCATAAATTTAATGCATCTGATTGTAATTAACCTGTAGCAATATAATGGGCCAGGGAATAGCCATAGTATTCCAAATACCATAACTGCTTTAGCGTTGTTACGCTCACTGCATCTTGTTCTTCTTTTTGCTGCTCCCGTTAAAGGTTGCCACTGCGGATCATCTTTTTCCATATTACTCTCACTGCACCACTCGGAGTATTTATATCACTGTATCTGAGTGTGAATCACAGCAGCAGATGATCGGAAAGAGAATTATCGGTATACAGTTTCAAGTACACACTCAACCACGGCAAAAAGCGTCAAAGCCTTTCCTGTACGGACCTCGCGTTTCAGAAACAGTTTCATCCCAAGAACTATAAACGCACTCAATCAGTCCATCAAGTGCTCCTTGTGGAACTGTTTGTACTTATAAGTACAATCACCTCACTGTAAACTTGCACTACAGTTATAATATTACACAACCTGCGCTACTTTATAAAGCGCGTATGATGACAATATCATTTTTAAGATGAAATGCAGCAAAATATGTTGCTTATAGTATACAGATAAAACTTTAACTTCATTTAAATAATCTGTATTTTTAATAATTAAACATGTGAGGACACAGTGCCGCAGCGTATAGCTAGTTCAAGGATAGCTCCTGCCTTGCGCTGTATTCTTGCTGGTGCTGACGCGACACTGGAAGGATAGACGAATAGAATAATTAAACATGTACTAAGAAGATATTTCAATGTTCCTTAAACGTTTTGAAGAATCGGCGTTCTAAGCTTACAAATGGCTTAACGTCTATTACAGAGCTGATTGTGTGGCGATTGGAGAAAGAAAAGTATGGACAGGAATTGGAGGTTAGTACGTTTGAAAGAGACAGTACTTCTGTAATAAATTATTTCATCGAAGGTCGCACATGGTGCAGCAAGCCTCTTGCGGGAGATATGAACAATCACTGCGCCACCGTGTTCCCATGTTTAATAACATGCTTTGATTCCTATCATCATGAAAATATCACGTATACATCTCAGTATTTTAATTATTCAGAGAGCTGTAATATCTCGAATGTAATGCATTCTGTGTCTTGTCGGAGAAAGAGAAAGAACGGAAGCACGTAGTGATTCACACACATAGAGCACATAGAAGATCAAACACAGAACAAAGCATTTAACATGCTACTTGAGAAACTAGTAAAATAAACGATTTTAAGATGAAGTTTATGATGTTCTACTTTAATGGCAAAATAAACTACGTGATTAAAGTGGAAATTTCGAGATTAAAGTTGACATTTCGTGCTTTTTTCCCCGCCGTGTGCCTATGTTTTTTGTTTGTACCCTAATACGCTTTCATATGACACTCAGACGGTGGGCTACGACTTGCCTTTTCACGGAGACTTTGATATGTGATTTCTTTTTTATTTCGGGCACTGTGCGACTTTGTGAATTTGATCTTTCGAGTTTTTCCGACACTCTGTCACTCGATCAACTTCCTTTTGTTGATTATACCACTGTTTAAACCAACAAATAGTACGTTTTTCCTTTGCCTCCACTTGGTATTCGCTGAAATTCTTATATTTTCCCCTGTGCTTTTCCCATTGTCTTTTCACAGAAGGCTATTTATATTGATTTGCATATTCAAAGAGGCGTAATTCTGGGAGGAGTTGGGGCGGGACAGAAGGCGCGTGCACGTGCGTTACTTTTCATGCTGATCGGGATTTATGTAGTGGAAGAACGTGAAAGTATGCGTGCGCACAGATTCCTGCATCTGGATTTTTCTGTGCGTACGCACATGTGCTTACGCCATGTTATAGTGTGAGTTCTACATACGGCGTTATACATGAGGCCCCAGGTCTTTCACCAACCCCACAACCCCCTGAGACCCCCAAGCTAACCGCGGGTTACATGCATTAAGGATGCGGCGGACCACCTCTTCTTCAGACATAGCCGGCCGCCACTTCAAACACAAAGCCCAATATTCATAGGCGAAGTCCCGAACGGATTGCGAAGGCAGTTGCACCATGGATTGCAGCTTGCCCTCCATTTCGGATTCGTAGTCTTCCGGAAGAAAAGCCGCGAGGAAAGTTCAGCGAAAGGATCCCCAGTCTTGAATGTTCTTCTTCGCCATCAGCCACCAGCTTCGCACCGGCCCTGAGAGGGAGGCCCCTATCACCCCCATAAGCTCTTCTGGGGTTAAAGGGTTAACAGTCAGATACGCCTCGCCTTTTTCCACAAAGTTGAGGACATCATCGATGTTACATTGAGCGCACCCCAGGAACAGAGGGCCGATTGATGTATTCAAAACATCCCTTACCCAGCCGGCAGCTACACCTCCAAGACCTGTGGCTTGAATGAATTACGGAGAGGAATCTAAATATCAAGCCGTACCTCGAGCAAATACACTTTTCCCCACAATCGACGGTGTAAACATAAGCACAAAAGAAAAGCAGATATGTAAAAATAAGTGAATATATTAAAACAGAACACAACAAAACACTACTACACATACACCATGTAGAATATATATATACATACATACACACACACACACACACACACACACACACACACACACAACAAACCCTCCCTTGCCCCTGTAACATAACAAACAACAACGAATAACAACAATGAATGAAACATGGAAAATGGCAATGATATTGAATTTGAGTCCGAGTGTACAACGGTCTTGAATGCGGATGACTGATCAACTGATAAGAGATGCGTTTGTATTTCCTGGATTAAATGGAGCAACTTCACCGTGAATCCTCGGCTTGTGGTAGATGATGTAATCCGACCCCGGGGTCTCTGGTGATGAGGGAATTAAAGTCAGTCCGGCGGAATGAAAACAAACTGGTTGCAATGGTAAAGGGCAGGTACGTTGATGTGTTGTGGTGAAATGTGATCTTCCTTCTCTCCTCCTCCGTTTCCTCCTGATTGCTTAAATAGTACTGCTGGATGTAATTGATTGTGATTGAAAACAGGTGCTTTCCATCTTGGGGCTGCGGTCTCTTTCCATCATCCGTTCCCCTTGAATTTACAGGGACGACATTTACTGACGCACACATAAACAGCAAACAGGACGATGGAAACAAAGCGCACTCGGCACAAACATTGACAACACTATTACTACTATGTAGCCCCGCTACAAACAAGTAAAATACAACAATGCTTAAATTTTCCTGAAATAAAAATACCTGTATTAAAAAAGTGTTACCACAAAATATTATTTCCACCACTCCCCAAAAAAAGACTGCGTTATTTCGCAGCATAATTGGCTTTTTTCCGCAAAAACATTGTCTGCTGCTCTCAAGGTATGGCCTGGTTTATACATTTACGTAAGGCTTGCATGAGGTCAGTGACCAAAAAATACTTGCATACTTGTGGAGGCCCATTCAACCAGCATGTTGATGCTCTTCTAGTCTGCAGATGACTGTTCGGTCAATGTCACATACCTAACAAAGTCACATCACAGGAAGTGAGCCTCTGTTGATGGAAGAAGAGCTGTGCCTGTTATTACTGGCTTTAAAAGGAAAAAGAAGGTGGAGTGTCAGATCTATTAACTAATAGCAGTAAAGGGAGGAAAAGTGTAATATTCTCATGATTGTGTGACTTACATGATGAAGTTAAGCACTTCAAATATTTTTGCATGCCTATCTTGTGCTTTCATGACCTGATGCCTTGTACTCATTCCTTCATTTGTTATTCTGATACCCACATAATCGGACTCTCCTCAAAATTCACCACTTTGGAAAGCCCACTGCACAGAACAGATAGTGTCACCACTAGTGTTGGGCAGTATACCGGTTCATACCAAAAACGTTTTTTATCTTTGTTATGATATGGATTTTTATTATACCGCAACACCGGTTTAAAAAGCCCAAACAACGTTTGGATCGTGGCGCAACGGGAAACTGTTTAAGGGGGGACCTTTTTCACTGCTGCACCGCTAAACATACATGCAACGGAGTACATGCATTAGTGGAGGTATTGAATGGTGCAAATGGACAGCGAACATTCTGAAACTGAAGATGTAGCAGACGATAAAATTGAACACGATGACTCAGAAGAACTTTTGCAGAAAAAAGGAGCCGTGTCTGTTGTCTGGAGATACTTTGGTTTTAAAAGGTCGGATGTGGACCATTATGTTCAAATGTGTGAATACTGTTTCTATACTACTGGATAATACTGCAAGCCAAGTTGTACTTGTTTTATTTTTTTTTCAATACTATGTAATTTACCTGGATAATGTGTAATAGTGTGATGACATGTTGACTTTATTCTCAACATTTCTACTTTATGCTTGCCATTTATGTCGAGATTAAAGTCGACATGTTGACTTTATTCTCGTAATTTATCATTAAAGTAGAACATCATTAAATATTCATTTTAAGATGAAGTTTAGTTTATTTACTAGTTTTCTCAAACCCCGTCTTAAGTTATGTAGCACATTAAATGCTTTGTGTTAAGTGTTCCCCGAGCCATATTAATTGCTAAGTGCTTCTTAAACTGACTTCCTCTTGCACTAAGAGGAGGCGCAGGCAGCAATCACCACACAGAACACATTAATTTTATGATATTCCTGCTCCCTGAAAATTTTGAATGCTAAGATAAATACTTGATATCATTTTGTATTAATCATGTGGGGGCACGGTGGCATGGAGGTTGCACTGCTGCCTCACAGCAAGGGGGTCCCGGGTGTTCCCTGCCTTGAATTTGCATGTTTTTCTGGTGGGTTTACTCGGCGTGTTTCAGTTTCCTTTCAGTCATGTAGGATATGGGGTTTTGTTATGCTATATTGACCCAAGTGTATGTATTGCTCGCATTCACCCTGCGATGTACTGGCGCCCCGTTCAGGATTTGCTCCTGCCTCGCACACAATGCAGGCTGGGATGGGCGCAACCCTGAATGGATGGCATAATTAAACATGTATCACGAAGATTTTTTGAAAGTTCTGAACACTCCATGGTCTAAGTTTATAACTAGATTTAATTTCACAAAGACGTTTATCGTGTGGTGATTGGTTATGTGGAGAAAGAATAAGGAAGGACTGGGAGTTTGGTACGTCAGACAGAGACATCAACATCCATTGAATTCTGTGTTCGTGCCTCCGACCACCAGATCATAAACCCAACATTTACATAATATTTAAGTTAAACCTGTGCGATACCCATTCATACATCCAGTTTTTGGAGCCTCATCACACCTGCCATAAAGTTCTCTACACTGAACGTACACCTGGGGACCCCTTACTGCGAGGGAGTAGCACTACCACCACACTACCGTGCATGTTTAATACCTGCTTTAATGCATTTCATCATAAAAATGATATCAAGTATTTATCTTAGCATTCTAAATTTTCAGAGTAGGAATATCAAAGTGAATGTATTCTGTGCGGCGATTGTTGCCTGCGCCTCCTCTTAGTTCAGAGGAAGTTAGTTTAAGAAGAGTGTAGCGATTAACAACTGGGTCGGGGAACACTTAACACAAAGTATTTAATGTTCTACATTAACTTATGACGGGGTTTGAGAAAATCTAGCTAATGAAACATTGATTTTATGATGAAGTTTAGTTTACAACATTCTACTTTAATGACAAAATAAACTGAGATTAAAGTGGAAATGTCGAGAATAAAGTCAACATGTTGACTTTATTCTTGACATATAGTTTTTTTTTTTTCTTCACTGTGTCCATATTTTTTTTTTTTTTCCCCACCATGGCCCTAATATGCTTCTGTAGGGCTATACCACAAATAGCATTATAAATGCCAGTTGCAGTTTTATTATTTATGTACATGTATATAGCTTAGCTTGAAGCAAGGTCCATATTAATCCAGTTTGCCTTATTGATGGTTCAGTTGGTAGTTGCACTTGTTTTATTTTATTTTATTTTATTTTAATTTGGTGAATACTGTGTAATGCACCTGGACTTAGTCTTAGAAGTAATAGTATTACTGGAAATTGCACTATTATTTATTTTATTATTATTTATTAGTTTAAATATTATGCAGTTTAATGATGGTAAAGTTGTTTAAAAAAGTCACTTTAAATGTTAACAATCTCTGTCCTGTGCAGAGCATCATCCCATCTTCAGTCGCCTGCCGACCCTATTGGTTAGGGGTGCTATTTGTATGGCCCATCAGTCACTTCTGCTGCATCATTCATAAAGCACCCTCTCGCAAAGCATGCAAGTTAGCATGATATATAAAAACAAAAAATGTATTGACAATGGAAAAAACAAGTGTCAACTAATTTTTTTTCTATAACATCACCAAATGTGAATCAAATCAGTCAAGACATTTTTGAGATTTTGAGATATTTAGTTTTTCTATTGTTGGAGCCGTCTTCACTCCTAAATATTGATATACTAAAATGTTCTTTATTAGCAGATAACTAGTGCCTCAGAGGGGCAGCACAGTGGCGCAGTGGTAGCGCTGCTGCCTCGCAGTTAGGAGACCCTGGTTCGCTTCCCGGGTCCTCCCTGCGTGGAGTTTGCATGTTCTCCCCGTGTCTGCGTGGGTTTCCTCTGGGCGCTCCAGTTTCCTCCCACAGTCCAAAGACATGCAGGTTAGGTGGATTGGCGATTCTAAATTGCCCCTGGTGTGTGGGTGTGTTTGTGTGTGTCCTGCGGTGGGTTGGCACCCTGCCCAGGATTGGTTCCTGCCTTGTGCCCTGTGTTGGCTGGGATTGGCTCCAGCAGACCCCCCCGTGACCATGTGTTCGGATTCAGCGGGTTGGAAAATGGATGGATGGATAGTGCCTCAGATGTACCATCCAGCCAAATTTCACCTTTTTAACTAAACAGGGAAGAGGGTTTTTGTTGATGAATGATTGAGTGTTGCATTTTTTTTTTTAATACAGTATTTTATAAATATACGCTGTTTAGCTGTTACTCCATGTAGTAAAGCACGTTTAGGAGTCCATGGCAGCGTGCATGTTTTCAGTTAAAAACAGTGTGCTCAGGCACATGGGGAAATTGGCTGGTCATGCATACAAGTGCAGAAGCTTGTGGTTCAGCCAGTTTCCTCATTAGTGCTCTGTAATTAAGGCACCTACACCAACTTGAATATAAAGTGAGGCGGAGTAGAGAGATCAGAAAAAGAGAGAAGGACCGCAGAATCAAAGAGCATTGTTTGCCACCAAGAGAGAGAAGAGAATCAGGTGAGCAAGTGGAGCATAGAGCTAGTTGCTTGGCAGTCACCAGTTGGCCCTGCCAAGGAGTGAGCGGATGATGATCAATAGCTGGCCCCACCAAGGAGCAAGCAGATGGCAGTCATGGGGCAAAGTCTGTCCTGCTGAGCACCCTGGGAGCAGGAGCAAACAACGGGGCTCTGAAGATGGTCGAACAATGGAAACCAGGCTTGGGAAGCAACAGCAGTGACCAACTAAGGTGCCTATGGCACAAGCCTTTTTTTATATAAACGTTGACCGCTCATCCACAGTATTAGCTCCCAGCTGAGCATAACAGAGGTGTGCTAGGCTGAGAAATTTTAGTGAAGCACCAAGACTCCTAAGAGAGAGAAGTCCTGATTTTTTCTTTGTTTAAAATTTTCATTTATCTTTTAGATCATTTATCAATGCAAATTTTAATCTCCACTGGATCCTTTTTTTATTATGAAGAATTTATTTATTGAAGAATGGATTTTGTACTGCATTGAACTTAATTTTCTGTTGACACTATTTTGAATAAAAACACTAAGCACTTTGCACCATCTCTTCTTGTGTGTGTTATGTCCTCAATGCAATATCCATCCTTGGTTTACATATATCAATGGGTTACATATATCCTGGGTTCATGAAGAAGCATGCCAGCTGCGGGCAACTCGGCAATCAAAACTCCTTCCCCTGGGAAAGACACCAAAGATTCTGGGAGTCTTGGAATATCAGAATGAAATAATCCACTTTTATTACATGATAGCACTCATGATAAAGTCCAAAGCACAGTCCAAAAGTAGCGGCAACAATGACGATTGGAGACTGGAAAATCATGTGAACAGTTCACTGAAAGAAATATAAAGTTTGTCCTACCAACTCACATGAACAGTTGTGCACAAGACACACCATTTATCCAAACAGGAACAGTAATCCACAATAAACAAGAAGTAATCCAAAACAGGTGAGAACAACAACAGAACAGACAGGCAAACAACACTCCCCTGGCTTCTTGCCGGTTCCTCCATTTAAAGGAAGGAACCTTCCCAGCAACCCACGGGTTCTCCACAGTCGTGAAATAGAGCAACGCCCTCGGGGCAGCTGGGATATGCAGTCCTTTATCCCATAGCACTGCTACATTCACCACCCCAGGCCATTTTTTACATCCAAACCAAGGCTAGAAGTTGGCTATATTTATAGTGTATTTTCTTGGTCTCTGGCAATCCCCACTCTACTGAATAGGTCACAGGACCTTTCTGCTGAACTATTAATGACAGGGCCGAACCACTTCGGAGCCAGTCTGGTTGTGAATTTGTCAGAAGATTTTAAGAGGGGAATTTGTCTTTGAATTCCAGATGCTGTGCCTTAAGTGGCATCTGGATAGCAACGTATCCTTGATGCATGTGACCCTCAGGTAGTAGCTGCACTAAAGGGGACTGTGAAGTCGGTGGACAAGTTGGTGAAGTCTGTGTCCTGAGTGGAGAAGGACTGGGCGATCATCTGTGTTAGTGAGTCTCGCAAGGGTGCCACACCTCGGGAGTTCCCCTCTCCCACACCACAAGGGAAAGCCTCAGCAGAACCCCATGCTAATATCACCTTGGTGCAAGACACCTTGCCCTTGTTAGTGGTGCCGGTAGAAGTGTGAGGTATCACATAAGAGGCAGTAGTAGGTACAGGCAGAAGAAAAACAGCTTTTGGGAAAAGCTTAAAGTGCCTCATGAAAAAAAGTGCTATAAAATAAACTGACTGCAACAGTGAGATTAGTAAACAGCTGAGCACATCTCTTCAAAGTATCAGGAATACAAGGCCTTGGGTCAGATGACAGAAGTATAAAGTTCACCATGGACCATTGGTTCAAGGTACTCCAGTACCAGTTACCCTTATAAGCATCTTTATGTTATTTGTTATGGGCAATTCATGATTAGCACACATATCCGGTAACAATTCCCCACTTGAGTTCACATCAGGCCTGCAGTTCCTTCTAATCATAACACTAAATGCATCTTCGTCATTACTCACTTGAGTGTTGAAGTCTCTCAATAAGACCACAGAGTCAGTAGACAGTAACCTTTTACAGTAATGAATGAAATGTCTCTAAACAAGTTATATCCTTTGATTTATCGGATACTATCAGGGGGATTTATTAATGGAGGATTCTTTGTCTGGCTCCTCTTCCTAGACTAATACACCTTGGTTAGCATTATCATAAATATATAACTCCAGACAGAATAGTTCTAAGGATTACTTAAGCACTCAAACATCCCCACCATGCCAAGGTCGCAATCCTAGGAGGGGACTCATGGTAATACCCCTCAGTACAGATCTTGAAACATTTGTCAACAGATACATAAATATTTGCACAAAGTAATACTACTATAGAGGAAATCCTTTCTTTACTATTAAATGTGTCTGTGTTGCAAAGATTGTAACATCAGTATTCCATGAAAAAATGTTGGAACATAAGAATATTTCCCAATGCTGTATTTCTAAAATTACAATGTTTTAAACCTTGGTATCATATTAGGAATTTATTTTTAAATTCATAATTATTTAATTTTTTTATAATTACTATCATTCATAATTTATCTTTTGTGAACAACAACATCAGGTCCATAAATGTGACATCCATATTTAATTATTTATAGACAGAAATCTTTATAGTTTCACCACATGATGGCCAGTGTACAAATCTGCCACTCAGAATGTGTCTTAAAACTATAGTGCACAGAGTAATACTCCACTCATTACCCTCAGACTGGACAAGGGCTTAAAGTAATTACATTTTCTATTTTGAGATATGTGTTTTTTTGTGAAAAAAAAGTCAAGGGAATTTAAAAGTTGATGTTTGTTTACTTATTACGATTCACATTTCATGCTGTTAATGATTCTTTAAACAAGAAAAATTCGTCTTTTACTCTTAAAAGTTTATACCAGCTAAGTCCTCTACTACAATGATTAAATTCCCAAATGCCCTCCCTTTATTTATAAAACTTCCAATATAATTAAATCACTTGACATTTAATCCAAATCCATATCCCATTTAGCTTCAACAACAACAATGCATTTACTATTTCCTTCAGTACTGTTTTTGACATTTGTCAACTTTGTGTCTTATGACTGTGCAAACACCTTTTGTGGATGCAGCTCTCTGTCAACTATAGAACAAACTGAAAAGTGCATTTGCAATTAAATTGACAGGACATACTTCCTTACTTTTAATTACACTTGATCAAGCAATCTACTACGCCTCCTGTTATTTTCAAAAACATATTACCTTCTTTAAATTAAAAGGAAGTTGTAAAAAGACCTTTGTTATTATCACGTTTCATAACATTGCAAAAGTAAGCATGCAAGTTATTACATTTGAGTAAGAGTGTTGTCACTCGCACAATAATTTTTTCGCACAATAATTTTTTAGTGTAATGCAAATACAGAACATCCCAAAATTCACAGTAAGTGTAAACCACTATCTTGCGATTGCATCTGAAACTAAAGAGCCCAGGGGAGATGGATGATACTATTAGAAGACATTCCGCATCATTTTGATGTCAAAAAATGGTATGTTTAGCAACAAAAAGCAACTAGCTCCCTTTAAGCATTTTATGACAACTGAAATTCTGAACTAGATTTGTGGGAAAACTCAGAATGGCTCAGGTTGCACAAACCAAGACGCACACCACATGTTGCATTTGATATTTAAAATTTGTAAAGCACAAAGGAAAGTGGCTATAACAAGGCAAACTAAATATTTAAAGAGAAAAAAAATTAGTAATGTTTCAATTATTCAGTGTTTTACAATATGTTTTGATATACAAGCCCTATCATGCCTAACTGCAAGATCATAAAATGCTCTCTTCTGTTATTTTATATGCCCTCCTTTCATACAATATCTTTACATTTATTCTCATTTTTGAAAGGAATTGAGGGTGACGAAGTCAAAACCACATCAACTTGACAGAAAGAGGATTCTTTTCTAGTAAAACTGTGAACCTAATTATGAATCAATGTACAGTATGTGTTGCTATGCTTAAATATGGTGTTATTTACTTTGCATACAAAGAATGTCTACCACTAGGCACCTAAAAATGGATAGATTTACACAAAGTAAAGCCATATTTTGTAATTTATTAATTATTTAAATGCACGGAACTATTGGTCAATTTTTAAAAATATTTTTACATATACAAATAAGAAATGAAGTATAACATTGCTAAAACAGACATTTGCTTATGTATTTAATAACCATTACTTTACATGCAGAAATGAACATATTTAACTTTAGTTTGGTTGCTTAGAATACTTCAATTCACATTAAGAAATTGGTAGCATAGCATGTGTTATTGGTTGTTATTCTATATATTTCAGTTTCAGACATGTTAAAATTAGTTATTATGACCTGAGTAAGTGTGGTAACCCCTAGTTCGACTGAGTCATGCAAAGGAAAAAAAAATGCCTTTTGCAAAAAAGAATATTCCTCTACATGTGTTCTTTCATACATAGGTTAAACCTCAGTGAAAAAATCATTACAAATATAATCAGTAGTATTACGGTTAAAATTCAGAAGATGCTTAGAGTTCCTGGCCTTTTTTTTGGTTTGATACAGTCACCATGATGGACATAGAGAAGACACAGAAAAGAACACACTTCTGAGGCATGTGGGAATCTGATCTAGAGCAAGGAATGTGATTGGAGACCTGGGACTTGGGAGTTGCTCATTTCTCAAGGGTGCGCTGATACAAGTGGCTACTAAAGGGAGTTGTAGCCTTTTCTCCCAGTATACAAAGTAATCCCAGTCAAGGATTATACAGATGTCCCATGCAAGAGGAATCTAAAGTTGGGGGAGGGTCAAAATCTATATATATAATTCACTAAAGCAGCCGACCATGGGCAGGCAAGACACAAGACAGAGTCCCGCCCACCAACAATTCACTAAGCAGCCGACCATGGGATATGCACGACACAGCCATGCCCATGGCAGGCAAGAAGCAAGACAGAGCCACGCCCATAATTCACTAAGGCAGCCCAAGCAGCCGACCATGGGCAGGCAGAGAGAGAGACACACACAGGCGCGCGCGACAGAGAGAGACACACACACACACACACACACACACACACACACACACACACACACACACACACACACACACACAGAGGCGCGTGCGAGAGAGACACACACACACACACAGAGGCGCGTGCGAGAGAGACAGACACACACACAGGCGCGCGCGCGAGAGACACACACCCACACAGGCACGCGCGAGAGAGAGACACACCCACACAGGCACGCGCGAGAGAGAGAGAGACACACCCACACAGGCACGCGCGAGAGAGAGAGAGAGAGACACACCCACACAGGCACGCGCGAGAGAGACACACCCACACAGGCACGCGCGAGAGAGAGAGAGACACACCCACACAGGCACGCGCGAGAGAGAGAGAGAGAGAGACACCCACACAGCAGGCGCGCGACAGAGAGAGAGACACCCACACAGCAGGCGCGCGACAGAGAGGGAGCTGGACGCATACAGCAGAGAAGGCAGTTAAAGAATGCACCGGGTTTGATTTTGTTTTCACTTCTGTTTACAGCGATCGGTTCGTAGCGTGCATTTTTGCAATGCTACTTTTCTTGGTGGTTTATTAAATTACGGATTTTTCAAATGTTCATTTTTTTCCCAGTGCTTAAAACTCATTAAAAAAATGGTTTTACCGAGCGGTTTGTAGCGCTATAGCGCAAACTCTTGCAGTGTTTTCTCTGTTTTTCAAGGTTTTCTCAGTGTTATTCAATGTTTTTACATTTCGTTTACTATTACGCTGTGCATTCTATGGTATACTCTTCTATCTATATATATAATTCACTACGACAGCCGACCATGGCAGACAAGACGCAAGACAGACAATTGTATGTTGCTCTCTCCAGAGTTCCATCTTTTCATTCACTCACAGCCGTATCCTCAAACCCACCCCATTTGGACAATTGTGTCTTTCAGGAAGTCTTCACACATCAATAAATAATTATGCGGCGTATGCTACGCCGTGGGTTGGCTAGTATATTATATTATACTAGCCAACCCGCGACGTACCATACGCCGCATAATCAGGCCGCTTTTTTAATGATTTTTAAGCACAGGGAGAAAATTAACATTTGAAAAATCGGAAATGAAAAGTAACATTTCATGTGCCCACCCCCAACTCGTCACCTGAGTCATTTTCCTCTTTGCACAGTCCACATGCACTTGTGAGTCACGTAGACTTTTCACTGTTGTTTGCGGTTTTGGCTGCTTTTCTATATATAATCCACCAAGTCACCCGACCATGGTAGTACCGAGGGGGGGGAGGGGGTGTGAACAAAGGGCAGGGATGTAATCAGTGCGAGCGTATGACCGGCTAGCCATGTTTTTGAAAGTTTGGCCCTTTGCCTTATTAATTGTCATGGCAAAGGCAAAACAGGAAATTGTCTTCGTGTTAAAATAAAAGGCAAATTATCCGCGACAAACAAACTGTTTTACATGCTGCATACCAACATGCGGCGTAGTATACACCGCATAATCACGCCGCTTTTTTTGATGATTTTTAAGCAGAGGGAAAAAAATGAACATTTGCAAAATTCGTAACGCTGCTTTCAGTAAGTGCAATGCACACGCGTTTAATTTGTTGGCCAATTTTTGCCAGCCGTCTTTTCTGGTTTGGGCTGCTTTTACAGTGTTACCACTTGTGCATATATTAAATCTTGAAATCCTTCGAGTAACTAATTAAACTAACTAACACCCACCCACCCAGCTTGTGTGAAAAAAATGCACCCGTTCTTTCATCATTTTGTTGCAGCCTATCAAAGACTTGCCAAGCATGTTTTCTAGAGTCAATATACATTGGCTTTTCACGCAGCGCGAGGGCACGCATTCATCTCGGATTATTACATACAGCTAGTCTGCTAGACTAATCTGCTGGGTTTGAAAAACCGACTTATCCCGGATGAGTTTCAC